>NW_028229535.1:638683-806183 GCF_053477565.2 Lygodium microphyllum | reverse complement strand
CAGATGTGTACATAATACGCTTGTTTGAATTAGCATAAGGTAGATGAGCACACAATAGGAATTATTTGTAGAAGCTACTCAAATGAATAATTTTCTAATCAAGCACTATCATGTTGGATTAGAGCATGAAGAGGGTTTCCATGATTATGCTTATATCCTTGCAAGTCCTTTTCATGTTATTTTTAGCTATCCTTATTTAGATGTTGTGTAATATTATCCTTCTAAATGAAGAGAAATTTCATCAAATTACTATTTCCATACATAACAATCTTGAGAGATAGTGTGCAATCACTAACTTGTGATTATACCTTTATTATGATATGAGTGTGTGGTTGTTTTGAACCTATGTTTTAAGAATTCACTGAATGATTAATTAGCATCCCATATTTGGATGTGAACATTCCCGTAGATCATAAAGATGATGGCAATGTACAATGACTAGCTATGTTATGCATTCACCCTTCCTAGCATGCACTCTTGAGTCTAGTTAAGGATAGAGTATGAGGAGGTTTGAGCTAATTCTTGTATGATATTATTTTCGGTATCCATATGAAATATGTATAGTTCCCTTTCTTAGCCACAAAGCAAGGTTATGCCTCCTTTTCACGAATGAGAAGAGGTTATAGTGCATGAACGGAGATAAGCCTGATTGCATTTTTCCCCCCTTCATTTATTTGGTGACCCCACTAAGAATTGCTCTAATCTTAGTTTTTCTAGGAACCTCATGCCGCAAATGTTTTGCCTAAGGAGGATTGTGTGCATAGCAAAAGCTACCATTAGGCTTCAAAAAAGAGTACTGCTAATCCAACATTACATTCCAATCAACATCTTACATTACTAAGTGGTGTTGGGATGTCCAAAATAGAACAGCAAATGAAGGCTATCAACTGGTAGCTTAGTTTTCCAATTCTTTCAAGGCTATTTAATGCATAAACTATATTCTTGAATGAGCATAGAGAAGGTCCCAAAGATCAAGTGTGCTAGGTTCAATAATCACATTTTGCACATCAATTGCTTCGAGAGTGAAGACTAGGCCAATAATCTCAATTTGATCACATATCACCCACATAATCTCATTTTTCACACCAATTGCTTCGAGAGTGAAGACTAGGCCAATAATCTCAATTTGATCACATATCACCCACATAATCTAGTTGATGAAGCAAGCTTTCACATATTTAACATAAATTTCTTTCTCACTTCAAGAGGACACTTTGTATGCTTCATATGGTCAACTAAGAGGTAATGGCATTGATTTCAATTGTTTAGAAGTCTTAATCTGATGTGTGGCAAGAAATACTAGCAATTTCATGAGTATACTAGATAAAGAAGTTGTGAAAGCAACAAGGGGGGACCATAATATAAGTCTAGCTATAAGGAACTCTATCTAAGCACATGATTTAGAGAGTGAGGAAGGAGGACGCAAAGGAATGTCTAGAAAATAAACTTGCATGCATCAGAAATTTATTTGACTAAAAATGGGCATTTTAGGAGACTTGACTCATCCTCTCTCCTCAAATATGGGGCCACGATGAAATTCTTGAAAACGAATTACAAATATGTCAGACCTTGGATGTTTAGAATGTATTGTTCATGCTCTTTCTATTAAATTATAGTACACAATGAGATCCTTCATGTTTCAAAAGATTACGAATTGATGTGACCCCTGGATGTTGCATCCATGGATGATGGATGTAACATCATGCAATTACACCAATCAAGGATGGATGTCACATCAAGGGATCACACCATTTTTTAATAGCCATCCTAGTTATGGTGTATGTCCGAGACATCCTCAACCATTCATTTCTAAATAATTTGAAACGCACAACTTGAAGAAGATATGGTATGCTTTCCTCTAAATGTTTTATCTTTGTATAGTCTTAGATTAGTCATCAACAATTTGTAGCTTATCCTTTTCACTTTGTGTTGGTTTCCTAAGTTCACTTGGCACATAAAGATACAAGAATTATCTTATGGTTATACTTAGCATGATGTCTAGGTCCCACATCCTCATCGATTTCCACTAAATAGACACCATGATAAGAGTAGTGATACACCTGACTTGTCATTATCCAAATCTTTCTTGGCACACAAATATACAAGGATTTTATTATACGTGCTAATTCACATCAATTTGTAATATTTTGAAATAGGTAGAATCTCATAGAACACTACTATAAATCACCTAAAAGAGCTCAAAGAGCACATTCTAAATCTCCAAGGTCCAAAAAATTTGGATTTCAATTGTAACAAAATCATTGTGCCTCCATTTTTTAGGAGAGAGAGTAAGTGAAACTTCTTTATAGGCCCGTTTTTGAGTCCAAATTTTTCTTAATGTTTGTCTTACATAAAGAGTGGGTCTTTCATATTATAAGATTCAAATAAGAGAAAGAGGATCAAGATCACATTCCTCATTTCTAGAAGGTAGTATTTCTTAATTTGAGGGGTCTCAAAATCTACATATATCTTGTGGAGTGTCTCCCAAAATTCAATGTGACCCTATCTCTTCCAAGACCTAACTTTGGGGGGTGAACCTAGACTCTAAACCTTTGACAATGATTATCTCTCCAAGTAAAATTTAGTGCTTCTTAAGGAGGAGAATATGGAAGACACTCATGATAAAGATGTTGATGGTAGCTACGATAATGTGATGGTATATGGTATTCTAAGGATATTTAGGTTTCCCTTAGTTGTGTATTGAAGTCATGTCATGTTTACTCTATCCATTGTATAAAATTATGTCCGATGAACAATCACAAAGCCCTTAGTTTATACTTTTTCATTTTTCACAAAACATTTAGTATCTACATGTGCATAAGCAACAAGATTCATTTCATGCAACATATTATCTCTTTGGGATTGAAATATTAAGGGAAACCTAAGTTGTGAGAAATGTGGGATCTAGAGCATGGCAAAGGTGGAAGCTATGGAGGATGGAAGAAGAAGTGTAGACTCATGATGGAAAGGACACTGTTTGTTACACAAGTGAATTAGGTTCCAAGATTGAGACTTGGACTCATAAACACAATCTTGTGTATGTGGACAATGACATTAACACTTCACTGAAAAGAAAAGAGTACTATCATTGCTTTTTGAAAAGGAAGCAAGTACAATGCTTTATAGGAAAGTAGGAAACTGCAGTAGGCACCATTGTGCATATGGGATAGGTTAGCCTGCATATCCTTGACCCTGAAGCTCCATACAAAGAGGCTGTTTGAGTGAGTGTGATTGCTGATTCTCAACACCCCTCCTCAATCACAACTAGAAAGGCACAAAGTGTTTAGAGGCTGTAATGAGAACCATCTGCAAAGTGTGGGCATACCACAAACATGGCAAAACACCAGAGGCTATCGCAGAAAAGGCTAAGTGTGGGTACCATAAACATGGTGGACATCCAGAGGCTGTAACAGGGGCCTCACAAAGTGTACAGGGACTGTAATGCCAAGTTACATAAGGAGTTTTACAAAGCTTTTGGCAGGAAGCATTAGGGCAAGGAAGTACAAGGCTTTTTTAAAACAGTCTATCAGAATTATGAGAGTAAAAGGATTGATGAGTATTGTCCTTCCGATCCTGGTGGTCTTCATCTTCATCTTCATCTTCATCTTTTGGTCCATGGTCTTCTTCTTCTTTTACAGCTGCAAGATAGGCCTTTTGGGACCTCTTCCTAGCATGACAGAACTTTTGAGTATGTCCGGTCCTTTTGCAGAAGTCACAGAAGAGCGGTTTCTTTTCACCTTTGTATCTGTTGTTTACATATAACATTTGTTCATCCTTTGAAGTGCTGGGCTCTTCTTTGCTTTTAAGTTTCTTTTCTTCTTCTAACAGTGATGCCTGGATATCAACAAGTTCAGGATTTGGCATGTTGATTAAAGTTGTTGATACATTATTATATTCAGGAGGCAAACTCTTAAGTAGAACACGGATGCAAACATCTTCATCCATTTTAATGTTGATTCCTGCAAGTTGGGTTAGGAGTCCTTCCATGTAATTGAGACGTGTGGCAAGTGATGTGCTGGACTTCATTTCAAGCCTGAAGAACTCAATCAGGAGACCATACTTTGATGATTTAGATTGTGCACTGAACAGGGTGTCAAGTATTTTCCATGTATCCTGTGAGGTCTCACAGTTATCCACATGGTGGATATAACTGTCGTCAAGCTCCAGTTTGATAATGGCCTGGGCTTTGTCATCATTCTTTTGCCAAGTATGTAATGTGTCCACTAACATCCTCTAGGACACGTCTTAGCAGTCCATCGGAAAGGTTGTCTAGAAGACTCCACCCGGCACTCCCATGGAATGTTGCGGGTTTTGTAATCTAGGACTTTCCGCGTCTGCCCCGTAACGGAAGTGTCCTGGGCGCTTTCCACTTAGGATCGAACGGAATTGTTTGGTCGTTTGCTAACAGCGACTAGCGTCAGACCCGATCGAACTACTTTACGCAGAACGCTCGGTCTGAAGCAGATTCATGCTGCACTTGGTTCAAGGAGAATGGGAAACGAGAGGGATGCAAGGCTCGACCTCTCTGCCAAAAGGCATAGTCCCATTCCGTTCCCCTAAAACAGCCTGAATCGGGTAATCGGTACTTCCAAGTCATTGTTCTCCTTTCTTGCTTCGGTGATGTCCATTGAAGACCTTGAGAAAAGTTCCCGGCTAACCGGGACCACCCATCCGTAGGACAGACCTATGGTCTATCCTCCGCACTTTCCTCAGTTTGTTTTAGTTATGTAATTACCTACCACATTAGTTTGACATATACAAACAGCTTCTTTGATTATCCCTGTTAAGCACTGGTTCCTTCACGTAATCTTATCACAGGACATAAAGAAAACAATGTCAAACAACTCCTTTATTATCATTATATCCTTTTATCTTTGAAATACAAGGAGTTCCCGCCCGTAGGCGTATTCATAATCCGCCCGAAGGCTATCCAGTAATCCTTCCTGTGATTACTATCCCAAGTTTCCGCCCGTAGACTAGTATGCGGGCCTCGAGATCCAATCCCGAGTCACGTTAGTCTCTTGTGCAGGGCCCGGAAGGCGAGGGATTTACAGCCAGAGCCCCCCCTGGCACCCAAGCGTCCTCCTGCTCCAAGCAGAACTCAACGGAGAGACCTCTCACGGCGGGTTCGGTCCACGTTCCCGGCGCGGTTCACAACCCCCTTGGTTAGGGTCAGGCAGGCAGTCGGGGGTAACTGAAGCTACCTCTCAGGCACCAACCTGAAGCTTTAGATATATTTTCATCCTTTAGTTCATTGAGCAAACAATGCAAACAGTCCTTTCTAACTTTTACAAACACAATCAAATTTCAATGGCCGTTTGGCTGGCAAACTGTCAAGGAGTAACTCCTTATCCTCCGAATGCAACCCGCATTCGATCCAGAATCAATTGCAATCTTGGCAAGATTCCTATCATTCTTAGGGTCAGGGTCATACCCTTCCAATACATTAGGTTTATTGTGGCAGGATCCAGCGACCATGTCGCCTTAGTTTATTGTCGGACAACTGCTTCAAGGCAATTTACTTAACTTTCCTTTTCCTTGGCAACTTTTCCCAAGGAAAGTGAATAACAGGATGATTACTCATCCCTAATAAGTTGACTTCCGTCACTAACTTGTCAACCTCATTTCGAGAAATGACAATACTCTTTGCAAACAAATTCCGAGACTATACAATGTTGCGGCTTGTGCGCAAGTATTGCATCTATTCTTATGGAATCCTTTTGTCCATGTCCTTAGTGTTCCGACTGCGGGTTTTAAACCTAGCCGATTAACTGGATTTTGGGGTATCCTTCAGGTCATTACAATTAGGGTTGGGTCATGATTCTAGAATGTGCAACTCTGACGGAGTTCCACCGTGATCCTTAGGTTCATAGTTTTGTCTAGAGCGAAGGCAAATTATCCTTCCGCTAAATCCTAGTTATCTCTTAGGATTCCTATGTTTATACGATTCCTTGTGGTTCATATTACTTAATCAAATCAATTATGCCTGTTTGTGACAAGGATGATCCTTCTCGGCGATAATCCAAATTCACGGAATCGGATTCGCGTAAACAAGCGGTTGATTGCCATTTTCTTGGTGAGGTAAAAAATTAATTACTAATATGTGCGCTAACTTTCCTAGTTAAGTCAAGCCTATTACTTTGTAGTTCATGCTCTTGAACTTAAGCATTGGCGAATCATTCAATCTTTCGTTGGTGTATGATAGTTTGGTTTCTAATTTTTCCTAGGGCCTACTAGGTCTTGCATCAACATTTGTATCTACAACCTTGTAGTTTATCCTTTAGCGTCTTATGCAATTACACCTAGTTACGACCTCTTTAATGATTGATCCTTTCCTCATGAAGACTACGTAATTTCCTAACATTCTCCTAGCCACTAAGTCGCTGATGATACTCAACGAAAACTAGTGATATGCAATTCCATCTTATAACTATGTTTCAAGTCATACGTTCGTTTTTAGTGTCCTATTAGTTCTTTTCGAACGACATCATACGGTGCTAGACTTTTCCTATGAAATCATAATGTGCATATACGCTTAATTCATCATATCTAAGATGCAACTAATGCACACATAAACTTCGTCTTCCTGCTTAGGATTAGATTCTTACCTTAATAAAATACCATCTACATGCATCTAAATCCCTAACCGTTCAATCTTTCATAATGTTCAAAAAGATGCATTTCTTTCAGTGCTTTTAATTTAAACGTAACTTGAAATTCCCTTCCTACGCGCACCTAACCATTTCCTTATGCGGAATTTAATACGAAAGAACCTGGACTTGTTGTGACGGGGTGATGTCCACTTGCACGTTTGGTGACGAACCTCCCGCGGTTGCCTCCTGGGATCTTTTAGGAGCCATCGTAGTCGTAATTTCGACTTACGATTCCCTTTGTGCTCGTACGCGGATGGTTTCCTCTTCGTAATGGAACTTCGACTAAAGCTTCGAACTCCCCTCGAATTCGAATTGGCGCGGTAATTGGACGGCTTGCGGCTTAACCCTTTCCGCGAAGATCACTCGATGGATCTTGTGATGGACTTTAAGGCTCCGCCGTCTCCACTTCTTCGGAAATCCCAGTCTTTAACGGATCTTGGGGACTACGCCGTGGTAAAGGCCCTTTGGGCCAAGGGTGGAACTGGGCTTGCAAAGGGTGGAAATGGCCTTGCAAAAGGGTGAAAAAGGGTGGGAATTTGGGCCGTGGGAAGGGGGTCTAAGGAGGGCCCCTATGGAAGCTTCCAAAGAAGCTTCCAAAGGCTTCTGGGGCACGTGGCAGAGGGGAGTCGTGGCGAGGTGGCGACTGGCGGCCTGGTCGAGGTGGTCAGCGCGGGTGGAGATGGCTGGCGGTCCAGCGGCAGGGGGTCAGCGCGGACGGAGGGGCGGGGCTGGACGGCGGCAGCTGACGGCGGTCCAAGAGTAGCGAGCAGGGGGGTGGTAGCGAGTGTGGCGATGGGGTGGTAGCCGGTGGCGAGACGACAGCAGCACGGCGGCTGGAGGGGAGCAATACGGCGGCGAAGGGCTGGGCAGCAGCACGACGGCTCACGACGACCTCCTCCTCTCTCTTCCAAGCCACATACTTCTCTTCTTTTTTCCTGTGTGTGACCGTGCGTAACACACCCCCCCATCAAGGGTGTTTTTATAGGCCATGGGGGGGGGTGGGGAGTGGGTCTCCCCCCACGTGGGGGAAGTTGCCCATGCAACCCCCACTTTCCCATCCCCTCACATACTCCCTTCCCTCCAGCCATGCATCGGCTGGGGGGAAAGGATAAACATAAAAATTTTTTGCCTTTAATTAATTGAATTTGCCCCTCCCAAGAGGGTGTTCCCGTGCGGTTAGCGGTTTTTATCCCCCGGTTCAATTTACCACTCGCAGAGGCCCTATTTCTATCGTGCGGCTCACACATTACGCGGCCAATAATTCAAATGCGAGGAATACCCTTTGCACAGGGTTTGCACGGCGTGTGGGAAGTAATATTTACGATACAATCACGCGGAAATATTACATTCTCTCCCCCTTAGAAGAATCGAGATGTCCTCATCTCGAGATAAACTGGGGATATTGAAGATTGAGAGAGCTTTCATCCATCCAGGTAGCATCCTCTTCGGGGTAATCTTTCCACTGGACGAGGCATTCTCTCAAGGTTCTAGATCTCAAGTGTCCCTCCCTGACCGTGGCCAATACCTTGACGGTGTCCCTCGCTGAGCTTGGGGCATTGCTTTCTGAAGTGACCGAGTTCATTGCAGTGGAAACATCGGATGTTTCGGCCATTACCGTGAGTAGGAACAAAGTTGTTGACGTTATTTGTCCTTGCCTTCTTTCTTTGTCCCTGACTGTGGCCTTGAACTCCCTTAACCTGGGGTCTGAATGCTCCTTCGCTTGGGTCGCTATAAGACCAATTCTTAATACTCCTTGGTTTAGCTTGCACTTCCTGAATTATGGGTGCCGCTCTAATGAGTGCATCCTGAAGATCTGATGGTCTCATAGATTCGAGACGGGTATTTACAGGTGGATTTAAGCCTGCGCAAAATTTGGACACCTGCTGTGTCGTGTCCATTCGTGGCGCATACTTCAGAAGTGAGACAAACTTAGAGTAATATGCGTCCAGCGTGAGTCCTAACTGTTTTAGCTCATAAAACTCATTCATTTTCTGAGTACGATATGCGGGTGGCAAATATCTCCCTTGCACGGCTTGCTTTAACTTCTCCCAGGTAACGGACCCCTCTGAAATCCCTTGATCCCTGCACCATTGTTTCCACCATAGTCTGGCTTCACCGGTGAGTTTTAATTTGGCGAGCATGGCCTGATTGGTTGGTGCAGTGCCAGCGGCTTCGAAGTAGTCCTCCATAGATTCAATCCAAATCTCAGCGTCTGACTGGACGAATCTGCCTCTCCCGTCAAACTCGGGTGACTTTATTTATTTGAGGAGGAACTTCTTCTCCTGGATCAGAGTAGTACTTGATGTAGGGGGTGAATTTGGAACCTGTACCTGGGGTTGTGCCTGGCGTAAAAAGTTTTCTTAACGTTATTATATGATAATTGCCATTAGCTTATCTTTAGTTCAGCTAATTCGTAACTCATGAAGCAACTAGACTTTTTGCAACAACCCTGATGCACAATCGGATAGTGATAAAAGAAGTCCTTATTTATATTTATATGGCGTAGCCTCATACAACAACTCCAGTCATTACATCTAGTTTGGGGAGAACAACATAGTATTGGATTTGTCTACAGGAACTGTGTAGTAGTAGGGTTTTGGGTCATGTATCTTTAGGAATCGATAATTCATCGGAAGTTCGGGATATCCTTCCCGCTGGAAACCATACTTTCCATGACGGCCCAATACCTTAATTCTATCAGCTGGGATTACACGGGTTACTTCTTCATATACATATGAGTTTAGCTCAACTCTACGACCTCGAATATGCAAAGTCGAGTTCACGTGAGCTTCCACAAAAATGAACAGCTTCACGACTTTCAAATCTTCCAACCACTTGATCCTCTTCAAGTTGGTCTGTAGATAGGCGAACCGGTGGGTAGCTATGTAATAGATTCCTAAAGACCCAGTCCATCTTCGCTCTATATATAGAGGTGATGGGTTATAAATCCGCTCCAAGATGTTCATCATCTCAATTCTCTGCTTATAATGCGGAGAATGCATCGCAGTCATGAACATGATCCGGAACACCAGAAATTTATTCCACGCCTCGTAATTCTGGAAGACAGTATTGAAGATGAGAAAATGTTTGGACAGGAACAAATTCTTTACTTCACTTCTAATGAAATCTTATGAAAACAATTCCATTGTAAGTCGGCTCTGATACCAACTTCAACGTGTCCACTAACATCCTCTAGGACACGTCTTAGCAGTCCATCAGAAAGGTTGTCTAGAAGACTCCACCCGGCACTCCCATGGAATGTTACGGGTTTTGTAATCTAGGACTTTCCGCGTCTGCCCTGTAACGGAAGTGTCCTGGGCGCTTTCCACTTAGGATCGAACGGAATTGTTTGGTCGTTTGCTAACAGCGACTAGCGTCAGACCCGATCGAACTACTTTACGCAGAACGCTCGGTCTGAAGCAGATTCATGCTGCACTTGGTTCAAGGAGAATGGGAAACGAGAGGGATGCAAGGCTCGACCTCTCTGCCAAAAGGCATAGTCCCATTCCGTTCCCCTAAAACAGCCTGAATCGGGTAATCGGTACTTCCAAGTCATTGTTCTCCTTGCTTGCTTCGGTGATGTCCGTTGAAGACCTTGAGAAAAGTTCCCGGCTAACCGGGACCACCCATCCGTAGGACAGACCTATGGTCTATCCTCCGCACTTTCCTCAGTTTGTTTTAGTTATGTAATTACCTACCACATTAGTTTGACATATACAAACAGCTTCTTTGATTATCCCTGTTAAGCACTGGTTCCTTCACGTAATCTTATCACAGGACATAAAGAAAACAATGTCAAACAACTCCTTTATTATCATTATATCCTTTTATCTTTGAAATACAAGGAGTTCCCGCCCGTAGGCGTATTCATAATCCGCCCGAAGGCTATCCAGTAATCCTTCCTGTGATTACTATCCCAAGTTTCCGCCCGTAGACTAGTATGCGGGCCTCGAGATCCAATCCCGAGTCACGTTAGTCTCTTGTGCAGGGCCCGGAAGGCGAGGGATTTACAGCCAGAGCCCCCCCTGGCACCCAAGCGTCCTCCTGCTCCAAGCAGAACTCAACGGAGAGACCTCTCACGGCGGGTTCGGTCCACGTTCCCGGCACGGTTCACAACCCCCTTGGTTAGGGTCAGGCAGGCAGTCGGGGGTAACTGAAGCTACCTCTCAGGCACCAACCTGAAGCTTTAGATATATTTTCATCCTTTAGTTCATTGAGCAAACAATGCAAACAGTCCTTTCTAACTTTTACAAACACAATCAAATTTCAATGGCCGTTTGGCTGGCAAACTGTCAAGGAGTAACTCCTTATCCTCCGAATGCAACCCGCATTCGATCCAGAATCAATTGCAATCTTGGCAAGATTCCTATCATTCTTAGGGTCAGGGTCATACCCTTCCAATACATTAGGTTTATTGTGGCAGGATCCAGCGACCATGTCGCCTTAGTTTATTGTCGGACAACTGCTTCAAGGCAATTTACTTAACTTTCCTTTTCCTTGGCAACTTTTCCCAAGGAAAGTGAATAACAGGATGATTACTCATCCCTAATAAGTTGACTTCCGTCACTAACTTGTCAACCTCATTTCGAGAAATGACAATACTCTTTGCAAACAAATTCCGAGACTATACAATGTTGTGGCTTGTGCGCAAGTATTGCATCTATTCTTATGGAATCCTTTTGTCCATGTCCTTAGTGTTCCGACTGCGGGTTTTAAACCTAGCCGATTAACTGGATTTTGGGGTATCCTTCAGGTCATTACAATTAGGGTTGGGTCATGATTCTAGAATGTGCAACTCTGACGGAGTTCCACCGTGATCCTTAGGTTCATAGTTTTGTCTAGAGCGAAGGCAAATTATCCTTCCGCTAAATCCTAGTTATCTCTTAGGATTCCTATGTTTATACGATTCCTTGTGGTTCATATTACTTAATCAAATCAATTATGCCTGTTTGTGACAAGGATGATCCTTCTCGGCGATAATCCAAATTCACGGAATCGGATTCGCGTAAACAAGCGGTTGATTGCCATTTTCTTGGTGAGGTAAAAAATTAATTACTAATATGTGCGCTAACTTTCCTAGTTAAGTCAAGCCTATTACTTTGTAGTTCATGCTCTTGAACTTAAGCATTGGCGAATCATTCAATCTTTCGTTGGTGTATGATAGTTTGGTTTCTAATTTTTCCTAGGGCGTACTAGGTCTTGCATCAACATTTGTATCTACAACCTTGTAGTTTATCCTTTAGTGTCTTATGCAATTACACCTAGTTACGACCTCTTTAATGATTGATCCTTTCCTCATGAAGACTACGTAATTTCCTAACATTCTCCTAGCCACTAAGTCGCTGATGATACTCAACGAAAACTAGTGATATGCAATTCCATCTTATAACTATGTTTCAAGTCATACGTTCGTTTTTAGTGTCCTATTAGTTCTTTTCGAACGACATCATACGGTGCTAGACTTTTCCTATGAAATCATAATGTGCATATACGCTTAATTCATCATATCTAAGATGCAACTAATGCACACATAAACTTCGTCTTCCTGCTTAGGATTAGATTCTTACCTTAATAAAATACCATCTACATGCATCTAAATCCCTAACCGTTCAATCTTTCATAATGCTCAAAAAGATGCATTTCTTTCAGTGCTTTTAATTTAAACGTAACTTGAAATTCCCTTCCTACGCGCACCTAACCATTTCCTTATGCGGAATTTAATACGAAAGAACCTGGACTTGTTGTGACGGGGTGATGTCCACTTGCACGTTTGGTGACGAACATCCCGCGGTTGCCTCCTGGGATCTTTTAGGAGCCATCGTAGTCGTAATTTCGACTTACGATTCCCTTTGTGCTCGTACACGGATGGTTTCCTCTTCGTAATGGAACTTCGACTAAAGCTTCGAACTCCCCTCGAATTCGAATTGGCGCGGTAATTGGACGGCTTGCGGCTTAACCCTTTCCGCGAAGATCACTCGATGGATCTTGTGATGGACTTTAAGGCTCCGCCGTCTCCACTTCTTCGGAAATCCCAGTCTTTAACGGATCTTGGGGACTACGCCGTGGTAAAGGCCCTTTGGGCCAAGGGTGGAACTGGGCTTGCAAAGGGTGGAAATGGCCTTGCAAAAGGGTGAAAAAGGGTGGGAATTTGGGCCGTGGGAAGGGGGTCTAAGGAGGGCCCCTATGGAAGCTTCCAAAGAAGCTTCCAAAGGCTTCTGGGGCACGTGGCAGAGGGGAGTCGTGGCGAGGTGGCGACTGGCGGCCTGGTCGAGGTGGTCAGCGCGGGTGGAGATGGCTGGCGGTCCAGCGGCAGGGGGTCAGCGCGGACGGAGGGGCGGGGCTGGACGGCGGCAGCTGACGGCGGTCCAGCGGCAGCGAGCAGGGGGGTGGTAGCGAGTGTGGCGATGGGGTGGTAGCCGGTGGCGAGACGGCAGCAGCACGGCGGCTGGAGGGGAGCAATACGGCGGCGAAGGGCTGGGCAGCAGCACGACGGCTCACGGCGACCTCCTCCTCTCTCTTCCAAGCCACAGACTTCTCTTCTTTTTTCCTGTGTGTGACCGTGCGTAACACACCCCCCATCAAGGGTGTTTTTATAGGCCATGGGGGGGGTGGGGAGTGGGTCTCCCCCCACGTGGGGGAAGTTGCCCATGCAACCCCCACTTTCCCATCCCCTCACATACTCCCTTCCCTCCAGCCATGCATCGGCTGGGGGGAAAGGATAAACATAAAAAAAATTTGCCTTTAATTAATTGAATTTGCCCCTCCCAAGAGGGTGTTCCCGTGCGGTTAGCGGTTTTTATCCCCCGGTTCAATTTACCACTCGCAGAGGCCCTATTTCTATCGTGCGGCTCACACATTACGCGGCCAATAATTCAAATGCGAGGAATACCCTTTGCACAGGGTTTGCACGGCGTGTGGGAAGTAATATTTACGATACAATCACGTGGAAATATTACAAAGTAGTTGCAAGGTCCGCGTCCCAAGGTTTCTTCTCTTTGCCATTTGTGATGGCCCAGAGACGCTTTTTCATCAAGATGAGCTTGATGTGGGTTTGCCAGGTGTGAAACCCGACTCCTTTGAATCGAGCATTTGGAGAGTCTTTTCCCATGTTGAGGTTGCAAGATCAGCAGCAAATCAACACCAGAATTCTGAGATTTTATTAGTAGAAGAGCAGAATGCAGTGTGTCAAGAGACACAGTTAGTGACAGTGTGAAAACACACTATGTCAGTGTTGATGTTGAGCTTGATTCTTGATTCTTCTTGTTCGGGATCGTTCGGTCGTTCTTCAATCTTCTCAAGTCCTTCCCCGGATCAGAGCATGGCAAAGGTGGAAGCTATGGAGGATGGAAGAAGAAGTGTAGACTCATGATGGAAAGGACACTGTTTGTTACACAAGTGAATTAGGTTCCAAGATTGAGACTTGGACTCATAAACACAATCTTGTGTATGTGGACAATGACATTAACACTTCACTGAAAAGAAAAGAGTACTATCATTGCTTTTTGAAAAGGAAGCAAGTACAATGCTTTATAGGAAAGTAGGAAACTGCAGTAGGCACCATTGTGCATATGGGATAGGTTAGCCTGCATATCCTTGACCCTGAAGCTCCATACAAAGAGGCTGTTTGAGTGAGTGTGATTGCTGATTCTCAACACCCCTCCTCAATCACAACTAGAAAGGCACAAAGTGTTTAGAGGTTGTAATGAGAACCATCTGCAAAGTGTGGGCATACCACAAACATGGCAAAACACCAGAGGCTATCGCAGAAAAGGCTAAGTGTAGGTACCATAAACATGGTGGACATCCAGAGGCTGTAACAGGGGCCTCACAAAGTGTACAGGGACTGTAATGCCAAGTTACATAAGGAGTTTTACAAAGCTTTTGGCAGGAAGCATTAGGGCAAGGAAGTACAAGGCTTTTTTAAAACAGTCTATCAGAATTATGAGAGTAAAAGGATTGATGAGTATTGTCCTTCCGATCCTGGTGGTCTTCATCTTCATCTTCATCTTCATCTTTTGGTCCATGGTCTTCTTCTTCTTTTACAGCTGCAAGATAGGCCTTTTGGGACCTCTTCCTAGCATGACAGAACTTTTGAGTATGTCCGGTCCTTTTGCAGAAGTCACAGAAGAGCGGTTTCTTTTCACCTTTGTATCTGTTGTTTACATATAACATTTGTTCATCCTTTGAAGTGCTGGGCTCTTCTTTGCTTTTAAGTTTCTTTTCTTCTTCTAACAGTGATGCCTGGATATCAACAAGTTCAGGATTTGGCATGTTGATTAAAGTTGTTGATACATTATTATATTCAGGAGGCAAACTCTTAAGTAGAACACGGATGCAAACATCTTCATCCATTTTAATGTTGATTCCTGCAAGTTGGGTTAGGAGTCCTTCCATGTAATTGAGATGTGTGGCAAGTGATGTGCTGGACTTCATTTCAAGCCTGAAGAACTCAGTCAGGAGACCATACTTTGATGATTTAGATTGTGCACTGAACAGGGTGTCAAGTATTTTCCATGTATCCTGTGAGGTCTCACAGTTATCCACATGGTGGATATAATTGTCGTCAAGCTCCAGTTTGATAATGGCCTGGGCTTTGTCATCATTCTTTTGCCAAGTAGTTGCAAGGTCCGCGTCCCAAGGTTTCTTCTCTTTGCCATTTGTGATGGCCCAGAGACCCTTTTTCATCAAGATGAGCTTGATGTGGGTTTGCCAGGTGTGAAACCCGACTCCTTTGAATCGAGCATTTGGAGAGTCTTTTCCCATGTTGAGGTTGCAAGATCAGTAGCAAATCAACATCAGAATTCTGAGATTTTATTAGTAGAAGAGCAGAATGCAGTGTGTCAAGAGACACAGTTAGTGACAGTGTGAAAACACACTATGTCAGTGTTGATGTTGAGCTTGATTCTTGATTCTTCTTGTTCGGGATCGTTCGGTTGTTCTTCAATCTTCTCAAGTCCTTCCCCGGATCAGAGCATGGCAAAGGTGGAAGCTATGGAGGATGGAAGAAGAAGTGTAGACTCATGATGGAAAGGACACTGTTTGTTACACAAGTGAATTAGGTTCCAAGATTGAGACTTGGACTCATAAACACAATCTTGTGTATGTGGACAATGACATTAACACTTCAATGAAAAGAAAAGAGTACTATCATTTCTTTTTGAAAGGAAGCAAGTACAATGCTTTATAGGAAAGTAGGAAACTGCAGTAGGCACCATTGTGCATATGGGATAGGTTAGCCTGCATATCCTTGACCCTGAAGCTCCATACAAAGAGGCTGTTTGAGTGAGTGTGATTGCTGATTCTCAACACAGGTATCATTGCATGTTAGAATCATACCATTAAAAAACTATTTGATATTTTTTATGTGTATGTATCATTATCCTATATAACTAGAGCATGAGTGAGAGGGGCATCTCCTGACCCATCATCCCATCCATCAACACAGCAAGTCATCCACACATATGTTTTTTATAAGCTTAGGTTTAAATGATCTTAAGAAACCTTTTATGGATTCTGAGTTTTAGTAACCATCAATGAGTTTGGAAGCACATTTATCTTACACATTGTCTACAATCATATCTCCTTTGATGTATGCACATTTATCCTCCTTCATAAGCCTTGTTAAATGGCTTTCCCTAAATTTCATGATATGAATTGGGATAATGCTACCAATTTTTTGCATGAAATAGAAGGGTTTTTTAATTATAGAAATCAATAAATAAGGGATTAAATTTAACGTATTTTCCCTTCTTTTGTAGGAAGAAGCAAAGGCTTGGCTATAAGGACTGAACCTTGCACAAAAAACAACATGGAATGAAAAGAAGGAGGACTTTCTAACGAGGTATGGTGGTGAAAACAATCTTGAGGAGATTTGATGTAACCTCACTCCCCTAGTCTAGCCAACACTAGAAGTCTATCAAATTTATGAATCAAAATTTTCCAAGACTTGTGAACAATTGTAGTCTCGCCTTCTTGAAGGAGAAAGATCCCCTAGGTCTCTACACAAGGAGATATTTTTTATTGGGGTTTTCTTGGACCCTACAAGAGAAGTTAAATAGAAAATTTCAACAAACTTTTAAAAAAGCTTTAGATTGGGCTAGGCTCAAGGATTGCAAGCTACAATTTTAGTTACAAATGGTAAAAGTTCAATAGTTATAGCGCCTTGGTAATCATGCAACCTACCCGCAAGTATTTGGTGCCACAACTTGTTGCTCCACTTCAAAAGGTAACCAATTAATTGGTAAATGTGTCAGTAAATCTTGTTGAAGATGCCCAAATTCAATATCCACCTATGCTACTACATGCGCTACAACAAGAATCCCTAATATCCCAACCTAGAGAATACAAAGAAGAGAATATTTTTGATCCAATTATGGTGAGGATAGGAATGGTATGTAAATTTATCCCCATCTTAGAATATATCCCAACAATGAACCATCACAAGTCATGCAATAACAAGTCACACCACCAAGAGAGACATTCTACACCTATGTAAGCTCAAATGTTAAGGCTACTTTCATTAGCACCATGGCCTATGGTTGTAGTTTTTTCCATACCAAATATAGCAAAAGAGTGATGTTAACCCCAACACGAAGAAAGCAAAAGGAAGTGGAAAAGACGCAGGGCAAAGGCGGAAAAAAGGTAGCCCGACTGAAGAAAGAAAAGGAGAAAATGCCAAAAGCGCAAGGGCAACCTTAAAAGTCCAAGGCAAAGGCAAAAGGGGAAAGGCGCATTTTAAAATAAAAAGGCGCACCCTGAAATCTTGTAAAAGAGCGCCGAGCTCTCACCCGTGCAATTTGTAAATGTAGATGGGCGGTGGAAAGGAAGCTAGGAAGGTAGAAGGACAATGGGAAAAAGGGCCTAGGCTACGGCCGGCCATGTAAAAAAGGGGAAAAGGGGATGACCGCCCAAAAGGGATTTAGGGCTTTGTATATAAAGTTGAAAAGTGAATGAGAAGCTCATTCTTGTGTGTGGCCAAAAGTAGCTCTCCTCTTCTTCTTCTTCTTCTTCTTGTTCTTGCTTGCTTGAGCTTGTGCTTGAGAGAGGGAGTGTGAGAGTGTGAGGGAGTGAGTGTGTGAGGGTGAGGGACCGAGGAGGAGAAGCTCTCCATCGTCTCCTCTCTTCTTCTCTTCTCTTCTCTTCTCTTGTCTTGCTCGCGACAATGGAGCTTGGAGCGTGGAGCTTGAGGATGGAGCTTGCTTGAAGCTTGCACTTGGATCGTGGAGCTACCGAAGTGCGCGGGAGAGGAGGTAACTCAAACGGCATCAAGGTAAGCTCACTACACCCGTAGATATGGATGGCGCGTCGGCTATGTGAGAGGTAGCCATTAGTGCTCGGCTTGGAATGCTTGAATCAATAAGCGGTCCGTGGGCCTTGGCGGTTGAGTGAAAGCTCCCACATTTTGGTTCCGTTGCCGGGACCAACGGATTCAAGCCTTGAGCGCTTGCACGCTTCGAATCGAGCATCAAAGTAAGGGTTTCCCTGAACTGGTGCTTGAGATAGGTAGGAAGCGAGGGGGTTGAAGATGGTATTTGATCTCCTTGGCAAGTAGGTTTTTTGCTTTCTGTGATTTATATTGTGGAATGAGGTAGTGTAGGAACTTACTTTGTGATTGGATGCTTTAGGGTAGGAAAAAACAAAGAAAAAAGAATAAAAACAAGCATCAGGGTTTCTGCCGTCATAACAGGGTATAAGGGTTTGATTCGTTGTTGATTTGCATTTTGGAGTTTATTGGCTATCCCAGGTATATAGATCTCTTCCCCATCACTCCAGCATCATTCCTATGGAATCTTGTAGCCTATAATAAGCAATACCTTAAGATTTTGGACAAATTTGTGCTCGAAAGTGCGTTCGGGCCGGCGGAATCGGACACCCGATTCAGTGTCCAATTCCCAGAATCGGACACTCGGACTCGGACCACTTGGACAAGCCCGTCCGATTTTAGAAATCGGAACATCTTGTCCGATCGGACCACTCGGACCACGAGAATCGGACCAGTCAAAATCGGACAATCAGAATCGGACAGTCCGATCGGACGTGCCACATGGCACTCGGACCAACCAGAATCAACCAACCAGAATCGGACCATTTTTCTGATCCGATTCCCAGAACCGGACGTGACCAAAATCAGACCACTGGGCCGATCGGACCAGCCCAAAATCGAACGTCCGATTATGATAATCGGACTCTTGAAAATCGGACATCTTAGATCGGACAAAAAACTGTCAAAATCAGACAGGTATCTTGAACACAAATTTTGACACATCTAAACCCCGAGATTGACCCCAAAGGCTACCTAGAGCTAAAGGCACATGATAGATCCATCAGTGGGCTAAAATTTAGAGCACATAGTTTAAAATTTGGCTATAACTGGTCCTCCAAATTGCATATGGCGTCTACTATAACGGCCCTGCGGGCCGGGGGGACTCCCCCTCCCGGACCCCCGCAGAGGGGGCTCTGCCCCCTCCGCACCCTCCCCCGAGTAGGTTGGAGAGAAAACGCGTGCCGTGACAGGCCTCCCAATTTGGACCCTAGTGAAGTAATGGCTCTACACGAGCATGGATTCTCACGTGCAAAAGAGCAGCCAAAAGCCCATACCCGAACAGAGACAAACAGAAACCCTAGAACCTCAACGGGCCAATCTAGCCATCAAGGGCAAAAAGGCCACATCACAAGAACACATGTACATTGTGTTCAAACCGTGTCTAGTCAGAGCAAAATGCAACTTCAGCAAGCTACAAATGCGAAGATGACTAGACATGACACTCTTGAGAGATGTACCTTGAATAGCACTCCACTGACGATCCAAGACAGCAGTGGAGAATCGGCATCTGGTCGTGCAGTCGAGAACTAAAGGGCATTTGTCAGAAGGCTTAAATTTACAAGCCAGGACCCGGAAGATGAAGACATAGTACCACCTGCTTATCTTAGGGTCAAACTCATCGCAGAAAGGGAGCATAGTGTTGATGCTCTCATAGATGAAGGAGCAGATTTCAATATCTTGACTTATGAAGCATGGACTCTACTAGGTCAACCAGAGCTCAAACCGACTGATGTAACTCTTAACCCTTACGGGGAACACCCACAGCACTTCTAGGGAAGTGCAGAATCCTTGTAACTATTGAAACAGAAAGCTTGCCAGTCTTGTTTTATGTTCCTCCAACTAGTAAGAATTGTGGAAAGGAAATCCTCCTAGGAAGGCCCTTCAAAAAGGAAACGAAGTGTGAAGCCGACTATATAGCACAGAGGATATACCTAACACTACTATGTGTGAGGATAATCACAACTTTTAACAAGGGTGACCTCACCAAACCTCGAGGGAAGGGAAAGGAGCATTCTGACATACCAAGCAAGCCAAGTAATGAGAGCAAGGAGTTGTTAAAAGAGTTGATACAAGCACAGGTTGAACGGAGAGAACCAGTGAATGAGGCCATGCCGGAAACAAGAAGGTCAAGAGACAAGGCCAAGGACAGGGTTTGGACTCACAAATATCGTAGAAGACCACGAAAGAAGCCCAAGCCTTATAGGCGAAGGCATCGATGGAGAGCTAGCACAACGCCGTGATGGATATCCACAGCGTTGCTTCGGGCTCAAGGGTATTATGCAGGCAACCGATGGATTTGGGTTCCAAAACCCCTTGCTAAACCTCCTTGGTCGACTGAAGGCCAGAGTGCATCAAGAGCAAAAAAGCGTAGGAGGAGATCTAAGCGAAAAATCAGGTCTCGAGTCAACAATAGTGGAGTGACCGAGCCCCTCATGGCCGAAATCAAGAAGCCAAACGGGACCAATCGGAGGGTAGATCCTCAGCCTAGCGTGCTTGACAAGCAGATGCCAGATGTAATCGTTGAAGATATGCAGAAGCCGCTAGTGCCCAGGGAGCCTTTGATTCCCCAAGAGGATAGCAGGCATCATAGGCACAACATTACTCATGGCAAGGTTAAATGCTCAACAAAGCAAATAGCAAAATCATCTAACAGCCATAAGCAGATCTCCAAGCCAGTGTCAAAGCCACTTAGGAGTCCGAAGTCTCCTACACCCACTTCCCCTACACGGACACAGGAAGCACAACACTCGTTAGATGCAGCTATTCAATCCCAATCTCAACCTACATCAAGGCTTCCAAATGTCCAAGAGGTAGGACACGACACCGTCCGTGGCTCTCGGCCCAAGGGTATGCCTATGCAACCTAAGGTGGCGAGCTCAACTGATACTACTCGGCCTACACAAGGGAATGCTCTAAGAGCAACGACCACTTCTAATGGCCCTAAGGACTTGACACCGCAACCCAGCAAGGGTAGCCAGTCCGCTAAACCAGCTGCCCCTACTTCCAATCAGGGATCACACCAGTCATAGCCCTTGGCCGTGACAATGCCCCTTGTGGAACATGTCCTTAGAAGTTCACCTATGGAAGAAGTGTCGCAACCAACTTCCTCGAAAACTCCAGCACTTTCGGAGGGCCTAAAGCCTAGGCGGGAGGAGTTAAACTCAAGGGAGTTGGCTGAAGAGCTAGACTCCCCGAAAAGGGAGGCAGTTGTGCCCTCACAGTTTGGTAAGGCTATTCAGCAGGCCATGACTATGTCCCACAAGGACACACTAGAGAGAGAGAATGCTGAGGCCCAACCAAGCACGTCAACAGGTGGCCTAGTCCAAAATCTTGAATAGACAAGAGATGCACCTTCAAGAACCAGGAAACAAAGGAGAAAACAACGAAAACAACAACAATTGTAGGTGGTTGTGGACCCCAAGAACATTGAGACGAAGAGCACCGGAGAGCCGATGAATAAAGCATCGAGTCCACCCGCCAATGAACCCATTAATGCCTCTCCTAATAGCGGTGAACCTTCAAACACATCCGTGTGCTCTGAAAAACCAAAGCAACCGTTGCCATCAACACTTGCTTACAACACTCTATTCACT
Source organism: Lygodium microphyllum (assembly GCF_053477565.2). NCBI lineage: Eukaryota > Viridiplantae > Streptophyta > Polypodiopsida > Schizaeales > Lygodiaceae > Lygodium > Lygodium microphyllum. The sequence goes on along the minus strand of NW_028229535.1, from coordinate 784,614 downwards.
GACAATAGAACTCACATTGATCAATCAAGAGTGGATACAACGTTGTCACAATAGGGTGACCAATCTGTACCAGTCACATCCGAGGAGAACCATGAGAAAATAGCAGCAAAACCTTAGGAGAATTGTGAGAACCCTAAGAGCATAAGAAAACCTAGCGTTGACCAATCTTGCTCATCTAGGCCTGAGCCCCCAGCCATGCTAAAGCCTAAGGAAGCTCTGAGAACTGTGCATGAGATAGCAACCGAGCAAGCCCTCGTTGAACATAGAAGTGTCGCAGAATGCTTAACTAAGTTGGAGGCTAAGCTCAAAGTGGTCGCGCGTGTCTACATCCTTGCGGACATGGGCATGATCCCCAAGGAGCAGCTTGGAGATTACTTGACCTTTCCTCTATCATGGGAAGAACAAGAACATCTTAACGGGCACTACGACAGGCTCCTGCATGAACATATGCGACTCATCTTTGACGAGGAAGCCGACGAATTGCGCTTAACTGTCATGTTCAATGAAGTGCTCTGCCGACCGAATCTCGTGGACATAGAGCAACTAAAGCGACTAACAAAGGGCCAAAGTCAATTTGAACAACGTTGGTGTGAGAACCGTGTTGCAATGGCCAAACTAGGGGCTCAGATCATGACACTCTCTGAGGAGCAATTGGCCAAATGGCGGTCTCAAAGAGATCCAACCTATGTGGCACCAACTTCCCTACGAGTGCTAACTGCCATTCGGGGTATGGACTTAGCTGGAACTAGCCAAGAGAATGCTCTGTTTGATAAGGTTCTCACTGAGGAGGAGTTACATATAGCGAGTAGACTTGGACAAGGTTCCATGCTACTCGATGTGGCAAAATATCTATCGGTATTGAGTAAGCTGCCACGAATACTAGATGCGTGTGCCACACTCCAGTACAATCCTGAGTTCTACAATTGGTTTCTATCCTCGTGAGGTGACATGGATTCGTATGTGTATAGATGTATATATAAACAATGATTTTTGTGTTACCCTGTATAGATACTATCAACACACACAAGCAATGATAGTCAAGCGCAGGGAGAAGAGTTGGGTTTGACAGGCTAAGCTCCTCTGGTCCCCCTCTCATCAGGCTTTAAAAAGCTGTGTGACCATCCCCACCTCCAAGTGAAGGGCATGCAACCCACATTACCGCCATAGGAAGCCTTGACCAACAACCCCGATGGTGTAGACAGGGTATAGTCCCTTTCTATACACCTTCTTCCCTTTCCGGTCTATCCTTCCGAGGAGGAGCCCTGCCTAAATCCATGATTGCCAGCTGAGGTAACTCAGCGTGAACCAAGATCTGCTAATGGCAGGAGGCTAGATATACATCACGGGGGCCATCCCCCTACAACAAGCATTGCATGCCCTACCCCTCCCCTCCTTGTCCTATGCGCTTGATAATATGCTCTATAATCCCTTACATATGAATGGTCTTATCATGTAACAAATCCTAATCCTTGATTCGCATATTAGAGGTCCCCTTGCGAGGAAAGCATGGAGAACCAAGGGTAGCTAGCTTGCAAGGACGCTCTCCGCATCCGACGGGAACATGCAGCACACGCCCCTCCGCCAGTGCACTATGTGCCCACTCTTAAAAGGTATGCCAAGAAACGCGGCCCCAAGCGACACCGCCCCGAACAAAGGCCGAAGAATCTGTGGGCTAGGGGAGCGGACGCTCAAGGAGGCACACAAAATGTGGCAATGCTAGTTGCACAGACCCCCAACACACACACGGGCACTAGGTGCTCACGAAGTGACAAGGCGGCCAGGGATAGGGCAGAATTTAGTGAATTGTTTAAAGACATTTTGGAAATGGTAGCGGCCCGGGACTACGCCATTTATGTCCCGGTCGACATGTTCCCTGCCCAGCCTCACAGGAGCCCCGCACTAGCACCACCCCAGTTGCCTAGCCAACCGGACTCACCCCGCCTAGTACCTATCGACTAAGCCCCTATGATGTACAAGTAGCTTGGCAAGTCATCATGCCATAACTTTTTGTTAGGCATCATAGCATTCTGAAAAATTATGTCTTAACATGATTGCATTGGTCCAATGTACTTAATGCAAGCGAGCATATACTCTCACAAAGTGACAAGTGGATGTAGAATGACACAGGTCAAGGGCTAGAAGCGTTTAATATCCAAGTCACCACAAGACCACCAACCCCACAAAGAACCATTATGGAGGAAGTGACAGGATACCAAAAAACAAAAGCCATGACGGAAACGCCACTGGATGGGAACCCAAGGACACCCTTGCAGGAAAAGCACATATTGCAATTGAGCATTGTCAAGATTGTGGGAGAGAAGGAAGGAGTCTCGCTTGAAGCTTTCTTGCTTGCACAATGGGGGAAGACACACAAGGGTGGAGGCTGAAAACAGTTTTCCTCTTCTTAGTTGTGTAAGCCAAAAGAACTCTAGTACAAAGAAATAGAAGAACCCTATATATGGGTCTCAAACCAAACTCAACTAACTAAGGTGGCATACTAACTGAGCCACGAACTAGAGTAGATAAGGATAGCTATCATGTAGCTATTATTCATGGGCGGTGTACCAACCGCATCTGCAACCGACACGTCGGTGACATAAATACACAACGGTCACCCTGGCGTATCACGAGTGGAGCTCGATATCTCAACACTCCCCCTCGAGCTCAATCCCAATTCCTCCACACCAAGCAGGTCTCTGAACTTGCGCAGCTTCTCTGCGCCCAATGCCTTCGTAAATATGTCAGCTACCTGATCCTCTGTACTGACATAAACTAGATCAATAAGACCTAGTAAAACCCTCTCTCGCACATAGTGATAATGCACCTCAATGTGCTTTGTTCTAGCATGATAGACTGGGTTATTTGCCAAGTGTATACTACTCATGTTGTCACAATAAATGACAACTGACCCATCTGAAGGCTGATGCATATCATAAAGTAGCTTATGCAACCAAGCTACCTCACATGCAGCCATTGCTGCACCCCTGTACTCAGCCCCTGTGCTCGACAAGGCAACTGTAGGCTGTTTCTTGCTGCTCCAAGTGACTGCAGCACTCCCAAAAGAGAACACATATCCACTGGTAGATCTTCTATCAGAAATACTACCAGCCCAATCAGCATCAGTGTATCCATGCAGCTGTATCTGAACCCCAGTCTGATAAAATAGTCCATACTGCAATGTGGACTTCACATACCTGAGTATGCGTCTAGCCGCATCCAAATGCGGTTTCCTTGGAGCCTGCATAAACTGACTTACCAATCCAACAGCATAGCTCAAATCTGGCCTGGTAATAGTCATATAAATCAAACTTCCTACTATGCGTCTGTACATAGTAGGGTCTTCTAGAAGCTCACCTGCATCTGTGCTCAGCTTCACATTTTGCTCCAAAGGAACTGAAATAGGCTTACAGCCTGTCATCCCATATTTGGACAGCATGTCCAATCCATACTGCCTCTGCAAGAGCTGTATCCCACTTGGTGATCTAATCACCTCAATGCCCAAGAAATAACGCAGCTCTCCCAAATCCTTCATCTCAAATTTCTGCTTCAATAGCATTTTCACATGAAGGATATCTTCATCACTGTCACCTGTCATAATCAAATCATCAACATAAATGACAAGCAGCATAATACCTTTCTCTGTTTTTCTCACATAAAGTGAGAAATCTGCCTTGGAAATCTGAAATCCAATAGTGACAAGATACTGTCCTATCTTGTCAGACCATGCTCTAGGTGCTTGCTTCAAGCCATACAAAGCTTTCTTCAACCTGCAAACAAACTTAGGATGAACAGCATGCACATAACCTGGTGGCTGCTCCATATAGACCTCTTCTTGCAAATCACCATGCAAGAAAGCATTCTTTACATCCATCTGATGTAAAGACCATCCCTTTGATGCAGCCATAGCAATGACTGCTCTTACGGTTGCCATCCTTGCAACCGGACTGAATGTTTCTTCATAGTCAATGCCATATGTTTGTGCATACCCCTTGACTACTAATCTTGCCTTGTATCTGTTCACAGAACCATCAGCATTGTGCTTCACCTTATAAACCCACTTACAGCCAATTGCATTCTTACCTTTAGGCAAAGGTACTAACTCCCATGTAGCATTTGCTTCCAAGGCATCCATTTCTTCATCCATGGCTTTCTCCCATTTTTCTTTTCCCATGGCTTCCTCAAAAGAAGTGGGTTCTGGTTCCTGTATCACCTTGACCATATATGCATAGTGAATGGCTGTAAATCCATCATATTTCAGCCTATCCACAGGATACCTAGCTCTCGTAGACCTGCGCAAAGTAGGTTCACTCCCAGGTGCTCTCAAAACATCCCTGGTCTTCCTTACTCCAGGTGTAACAATAGAAGGAATACCCAACTCATCATCAATGCTCTGTTCTGAGCCACTGGAATCACCATCCACATAAGAGTGACCTGCATTCACATCAAACATGGGCTGATCAACCTTCTCTTTTCCTTTTCGTGATACCTGCATACCACTATCTGCATTGCTTTGAGAAGATTCTCCTAATCTCAATCTGCCTGTCCATGGCGAAGAATGTGAACCACTGCTAGAGGACGCTCCAGGTCCACTAATATTTTGTGATTGCTGCTGTGAATTCTGTGTAGCATTACCATTTTGTGCATCTTCATCATCAATCACATTTACTGGTTTATACCAGCTACTCATCTCATCAAAAACAACATCTCTGCTCACTGTAAACTTACGAGTAGAAGGGTTATAGCATCTATACCCTTTTTGCTGCAGAGAGTAACCAATAAAGATGCACTTCTCAGCTTTTGGATCCAACTTGGATCTCAGCTCATCTGGCACATGTACATAGGCAATGCAACCAAAAATTTTCAAATGAGAAATATCTGGTTTCCTACCAGTATACCTCTCCTCTGGAGTCATTCCATGTATTGCTGCAGTGGGAGTCCTGTTCATTATGTAGACTGTTGTAGCAACTGCTTCAGCCCAATAAAAATCTGGCAGGTCTTTTTCATTGAGCATGGCACGAGACACCTCTCCAATATGCCTGTTCTTCCTTTCTGCAATTCCATTTTGTTGTGGGGTATAACTGCATGAATATTGCTGCTTTATGCCATGCTCCTGCAAGAACTTTGCAAACTCATTTGAGAGGTACTCTCCCCCTCCATCTGACATCAGGCATTTTATTTGCAGACCTGTTTCTTTTTCAGCCATAGCTTTAAGGGTTTTGAAATGCCCAAAAACTTCACTTTTCTTTTTCATAAAATACACCCAAACTTTTCTGCTATAGTCATCAATAAAAGTGACAAAATAATGACAGCCTCCAAGAGATGCAGCTTTAGTAGTCCACACATCAGAGTGGATTAATTCCAATGGCTTCTCACTCTCTTGAACATGTCTAGGAAATGGTTTCCTTGCCTGTTTTCCAAACTGACAGGCTTCACATACCTTATGCATTTCTGCAACCTTGAATTTGGGCAATCCTGCAACAATATTTTGGGCCTGCATTGATTTAAGTCGCTGTACATTAACATGACCAATGCGTTTATGCCAGATATCAATATCTGCAACTACACCGGTCCCATGTGCAAACATTGCTGCACTCAATTCAGACATGTCTGCATCCAATGTAAACATTCTGCCCTTCTTCTTTCCTTTTGCTATCAAGCGACCTTTATTTTTCATATCCTCAACAAAGCATCCATGAGGATTAAATCTGACCTGCAAGCCCTGTTCAACCATTTGACCAACTGAAACCAGATTCTTGGTGATATTCGGGACATGAAATACATCGGACAGGTATTTCTTTTTCCCATCCTGCATAGACAAAGGAATTTTTCCAATCTGCACAATAGGATGTGCAGTATCATCACCAGTCTCCACAAATCCTGGTTTTTCCATTTTCCTTGCATCCTCCATCCATTCTGCATGACCTGTCATGTGGTTTGATGCACCTGAGTCAACATACCATACATCATTGCTTTCTTCTGCACTTGTCACAGAATTGTTCATGTGCTGCACCATGAACAAATGCTCATTTCTGTCATCACCCTGTCTGTTAGAAGATGCATAATTCCCTTGTTGCAGTTTTCCATTCATGATGTCATTCTGCTTTTTATAGCAGTCTTTAGCCATATGACCCATTTTACCACAATAGTAGCATTCAACATTACTGTTTGCATTTTGACCTCTTTGCCATCCACCACGACCTCTTTGGCTCCCCCTGCCTCTAGAGTTACCACGTCCTCCTCCATAGGACTGGTTTTCTTGAGTTTGCTGCATATTCTGATTTCTACCACGGCCTCCAAATCGGCCTCCTCTACCTCTGCCTCTACCTCTTCCAGCATTTGAGTAGAAGACAGCTTCTTTTGAAGTTCCTCCTGAAGAAGATGCACCACCATTTCTCTGCTCCTCAGAAATTAGAAGAGCAATCAACTCCTCAAAATCAGGAAATCTTTCACGAACTGAAATGGATGTCCGAAACTGTGCATAATCCTTTCCTAGACCATTCAAGGTCACGGAAACTAAATCATCATCTTCCACTGGCGACCCAATGGAAGCAAGTGCATCTGCAATCTTCTTCACCTTCATGTGGTAGTCGTTGATGCTCATATTTTCTCTTTGCACATTGTGCAACTCTTGCTTGAGCTGCATTTTCCTGGCTTGCGTATTTGTGCTATACATTTTTGACAAAGTATCCCATGCCTCCTTTGGCGTACTTGCATCCTGAATATGCACAATCATAGAGTCTGAAATGCTGATAGACAGCCAATACATAACCCTCCTGGCTCTCTCATGCCATGTTTTAAATGCCTGCATTTGTTGTTGATTGGGAACATCAGGAAGAACTGGTTCTTCTTCATTTCCTGCAACAAATTCCCAATATCCTTTTCCCATAAGGAAATTCGTCATTCTAAACTTCCATGCCTGGAAGTTGTTCTTGTCAAGCTTTTCAGTGACAATCTGTGAAAGAGAATCAGACGCCATTACAGAATACTGCAAGAAATTCTGTCACTGCAAAAAACACAGCTTCACCCTCACAAGGGCAAATCTGCAAAACTGGCGAAAGTGGTATTTGACCACACAGTCACTTCCTAGTGACGATTTTGCATAAACAGGAACCAAGGATGATTCTGAAACTCCCAATGTCTCTGCGCACAAGCATACGATGCAATTTCTACAGTAACTTTTCACCGACCTGTAGAACAGTGGTCGCACAGCATAAAATTGAGCCTTTTCCTGAGTGCGTGCAGAAAACTTCCGTCTGCAAAACAGGCCCCGAAATGGCCTCAAATCAAAAAAACAAGGTCGCCGAGGGCTAAAGCCCTCGCCCGCAGCATATACTGCCCTCTTGCTTCACCGCGAAGGGCGTCTCAACCTGAGACAATGCACTCCTGCAATTTCCGGCTGTGCTACCTGCAGAGATCTGCTCCCAAAACAGAAAATGAAAGCAACACTGCTCCTCTTACCAGAACACCGCGAGCTTGGCTTGCTTTCTTGAGCTCCTTACCACGAACAAGGCTCTGATACCATGTCAAGATTGTGGGAGAGAAGGAAGGAGTCTCGCTTGAAGCTTTCTTGCTTGCACAATGGGGGAAGACACACAAGGGTGGAGGCTGAAAACAGTTTTCCTCTTCTTAGTTGTGTAAGCCAAAAGAACTCTAGTACAAAGAAATAGAAGAACCCTATATATGGGTCTCAAACCAAACTCAACTAACTAAGGTGGCATACTAACTGAGCCACGAACTAGAGTAGATAAGGATAGCTATCATGTAGCTATTATTCATGGGCGGTGTACCAACCGCATCTGCAACCGACACGTCGGTGACATAAATACACAACGGTCACCCTGGCGTATCACGAGTGGAGCTCGATATCTCAACAAGCATGGCCAAGGCATAATCATCGATTACCTCCTCCTTCTTGGCCAAACTCTATGTTTGGGCAGGAGCCACGCTCTCAACAAGGGCGAGCGTCTCTTCATCATCCAAGATTCAACTCGCAAGATGCTCTTCCCTTGTCCATGCACAGCTCACTACAAGTGCTACCTCAATTGTTCGATGTCTCACATGTTACAAAGAGGTTTGCAAAATCTCAAGTGTATCTCTTCATCTCAACAACAGTTACTCTAGCATCAAGGCTGGTGACACAATCATCTTTGTAATATCCATCCTTCATAGCCTTTGGATCCCAACATTTCTCAATCCAAATGAAAGGCTAACAGCCTCAATGTATGGCATTGATTGTATTCATTTTTCCCACCAAAAAAAAAGGAAAAATAAAAAAAATAAAAAAAGAAAAATAAAAAGAAGAAGAAAAAGAAAAAAGCACACACAATCACAGCACCGCACCTAGGGGTCCTCAAATTAGGTACGTCCAGTGCTCCGTCCCTAATCCCCTAGCCCTTTGTACATCCCCCACAATTGTTCAGGGCACATCAAGGGCAGGACATACCTCGGGAGCTCGCCTCGCCTATGGTTAGACTTGTCACCCTAAACCACTTGCACAATTCTCTCGCACTCATCTCAATGCCATTACAATCAATAGTGGTAAGCAAGGCATGAAAGACACTGGACAAGTACAACATACTTTTCTACGAGTAGCCACTAGCTACCAAAAGCTAAGACATCAAGGAGATCAATTATGCTACATGGCCTTGACAAGACCATAATGATGTCTCAAGCAATATTCAAGTGTACTTCTCCCATCTTCATCGACAAATTTTTCCATCAACTTAGCCCCTTGCTACACTAACCCATTGCTATACAAGGAACCAGGTCGACAGTCTTCTGACTAAGTATAACCTAAATACTCACGAGCACTCACATACTATTTGCACCAAAGCATTTACACGGTTTGGGTCCTCAAGTGCAGGACAATACTCCAAGATTACTTAGAGTTTGACCTGTCTCCCAAACTAATCAAAATATGTCTTGTGCACGATAAGAAGACTAGCACTACCCCTTAGGAAGAGACCATAGGATAGGTTTTCAATTGCAGGTGTTGAAGACTCCAACGCAAGTGTCATTCGCTCTTCATCAACACCCAACTCTGAATGCTTATCCCTTACCATCCGACAAGACCGCAAAGAATTGTCATGTGCAGACTCCCCAACCAACCAACACTTGTGTTGGCCATCAATGCAATCCCCAACACAGCATAGCCCTACCACCAACTCCAACAACCTTTCACTAGCCACCAACAGGCCCCCAGGACCTTCTCCCACACCACCACCAACACTCCTCCACGGAAACCACCGGCGTCCTTATCACCCACGTCTTCGGTGCATGCTACAGCCTGCTACCTATGACGGTGAGTGCCATGGGACTAGCACTCGTCTAGGAGGGGGTAATGTTAACCCCAACACGAAGAAAGCAAAAGGAAGTGGAAAAGACGCATGGCAAAGGCAGAAAAAAGGTAGCCCGACTGAAGAAAGAAAAGGAGAAAATGCCAAAAGCGCAAGGGCAACCTTAAAAGTCCAAGGCAAAGGCAAAAGGGGAAAGGCGCATTTTAAAATAAAAAGGCGCACCCTGAAATCTTGTAAAAGAGCACCGGGCTCTCACCCGTGCAATTTGTAAATGTAGATGGGCGGTGGAAAGGAAGCTAGGAAGGTAGAAGGACAATGGGAAAAAGGGCCTAGGCTACGGCCGGCCATGTAAAAAAGGGGAAAAGGGGATGACCGCCCAAAAGGGATTTAGGGCTTTGTATATAAAGTTGAAAAGTGAATGAGAAGCTCATTCTTGTGTGTGGCCAAAAGTAGCTCTTCTCTTCTTCTTCTTCTTCTTCTTGTTCTTGCTTGCTTGAGCTTGTGCTTGAGAGAGGGAGTGTGAGAGTGTGAGGGAGTGAGTGTGTGAGGGTGAGGGACCGAGGAGGAGAAGCTCTCCATCGTCTCCTCTCTTCTTCTCTTCTCTTCTCTTCTCTTGTATTGCTCGCGGAAATGGAGCTTGGAGCGTGGAGCTTGAGGATGGAGCTTGCTTGAAGCTTGCACTTGGATCGTGGAGCTACCGGAGTGTGCGGGAGAGGAGGTAACTCAAATGGCATCAAGGTAAGCTCACTACACCCGTAGATATGGATGGCGCGTCGGCTATGTGAGAGGTAGCCATTAGTGCTCGGCTTGGAACGCTTGAATCAATAAGCGGTCCGTGGGCCTTGGCGGTTGAGTGAAAGCTCCCACAAGTGGGTAGTGAATGCCATCAATCTTGGGAGAAGTATAAATAAAAGGTGCATGAAATAGATAAATTATCTATTAAAGAAGGTGCTAATGACTAAATAAGGTCCTTGGAAAGAAGAAAGAATGGTGGTCAAATATGAAGGCACATCCAAAGAAGAGAAGAAAATAAAGAAGAGAGAAACTTCCAATCGTTGGAAAATCTCAATCAAGAAATTCCTAGTGGAAACAAAAATCAAAGCCCTATAATCTGCTTGATGATCTAAGTAGCCAAGGACCAAACTAACTTGATTTACATCTTTCACGTAAGATGTAGTGTGAATGGTCATGCATGGTAATTATGTGGGATTAAAATCCTAACATGCAAACCCTATACATTACATAGGTGGTTTGGTGGTTGAACATACATACATTATGTTGGGCTTAGAATAGTACTGGAATTAATTGTGAGCACTGACCAAACATTATTGCACACCTTATGCATTTTGTTTGCTACCTTTGCCTGCCTTGCTAGTTGGCTCTGCCATTCTTCATTTTTCCTATTAACATGAGACCCACATAAGGAGATGGCTATTTGACACATTGCTAGCTTAGAGCATTTGAGGCATCTAGGTAGCTAGCCAAGATATAATACGAGACCTCATGGTATGCACAAGTCAAGAAGTGGCTTATAGAATATGGGATTGACATGGATCACCTTCCCCCCTTCTAGTATGATCTTTATTCACCCTTCATAAATCTCTCTCATGTGGAGAGGAACCTAGTCATGCATTTGGTATGTGATAGGATCTACACTAGCTACACATAAGATACATGGAATTTTCCCCAATAGCATGTTCCTCCAAAGATTCATATTGTAGGGACCACTTCATGAGGAATTAAAGAGATTTCTTCATTCTAAGACATGGATACCTTGATATATACATGCCACATGAGATGGGTGTAGCCATTAGCTAGTTTACAATCTCCTCTCACTAGATTGAGATTGAGATTGGGAAAGTAGCCCATCTCCCTAGAGATGAGTGGATTTTCAAATTATGCCAAGAGGAGATAGAGAGTGAGGAGCACTATATTTGAAAATGCAAGGCCTATAATATAGCCATAATAGATACCCCACACTATTTAGAGGGAATCCCTCCTTAAAGTAGTCATGGAGTCCTTAGACTAGTGCCAACTAGGCCAATTCATTGTCAAGATTTAGAGACTCCACACATTAGTATTTAAGAGAAACAATTGCCAAAGGGGGGGCAACACTCATAGCTCACAAACTTCTTCTTGATGGTCACCACACACACAACACCTACATAAAGAGGGGTGATAGTCTAGAGAGTTGAGAAGATTAAAGAAACACACCAACCTTGAGTGTAGGGGCACCAGACACTAAGGTTAAACCTTGTCCAATATAGGTGGTATTGTTATACTATCTCATCAAGGATGTTTGATATAATCTACCCCCATTCTTATATTGACCAAGTGGAATTAGGTGTCAATGTATCAACTAGCCATGTATTATCTCATATGTTTGCTACACCATACTTTTATTGTATCCATATATATGACATTGCATTGTATATCACTTTAGCGTCTATATACATCACCTCTCCATCATCCTTTTATTGCACCCTTACATGGACATTTCCCTATATATCATTTAGATTCTTTGCACAACACTAATGATTAGCCTTAATATACCACATTTCTATATCCATTAATAGTCACCTAGATGGTTCTATCTTATAAGTCATTCATTGGCCTACACACACACACACACACACACACACTCTCTCTCTCTCTCTCTCTCTCTCTCTCTCTCTCTCTCTCTCTCTCTCTCTCTCTCTCTCTCTCTCTCTCTCTCTCTCTCTCTCTCTCTCTCTCTCTCTCTCTCTCTCTCTCAGGGGTGGATGGGTGGAGGTAGATGGTGACCTCTCTCTCCTATGTGTGAATGTGGTACATTAAAGAAGGTGATGATAGAAATATGGCTATGAATGAAAAGGAAGAGGTGGGTGGTGATCTAAAAGATTCTCTCTCTCTCTTTCTCTCTCTCTCTCTCTCTCTCTCTCTCTCTCTCTCTCTCTCTCTCTGGCTCTTTGATACTCTAGTCACTCCAGCATTGATGTATGGAGCAGCTATAGGGGGGCCAGGCCTTGCCGATTATGTATGGACATTGATGGAGAGACCTCAAGTGATCATGATATCTAGATTGATTCGCAGCAAGGCCTCAGTCCCACATGACATTGTGCGAGCAGAGCTTGCCACACCGCCCATGCTAGTCGAGGCATTATTTCAGACAGTCTGCTTCCTACACAGATTTCAGGATATGGACAGAGATCGCATTGCATATAGAGCATATATGGCATCTCAGGAGATGGCTCGAGCGGGGGATACCACATCATGGTATGCACAGACTAGAGCTTGGTTTGACAGACATGGGCTGGACATTGATAGACTCCCACCTCTTGTATATGATACTCAGGCTCCCACTTACACCCTCTCTCTCTCTGAGAGGAACAGAGTCATCAAACAGGAGATATGGCATATTTATATACAGAGGACATGGGTCAGCCCTGCACAGCCACTGCCATCGAAGATGGCACATTATTATACACAGTTCTTGAGCATATCAGAGCAGGGATTCATAGAGATTCCGAGATATATGCAGATCTATATGCCACATCGATTGAGAGTTCTTATTGGACAGCTCAGGGTATCATCACATCAGCTTATGATTGAGAGTGGCAGAGCTAGTGGCATCCCACGGGAGGAGAGGATATGCCCCCTTTGCAGATCAGAGGTGGAGAGTGAGGAGCATTTTGTTCTCAGATGCCCGGCATACTCAGAGTTGAGATCTAGATACACATTGAGCAGCTCACTTCAGGGATGTATGACTGATATGGATCAGAGATCATTTGGCCATTTTCTGGGAGAGGCATGGCACATCAGAGAGCAGAGCACACAGCGGGTCCTAGTCAGAGAGGGGCCCACCCAGATGACTATTACACAGTTCTTTCAGACAGACAGAGTGAGAGCTACTATACCAGCCTCCAGCCAGACCTCCGGGCTCACACTACAGCAGGCTAAGGACCAGCATACCCGACACCGCACGAGGATCCGGGGGTTTCGAACCCCACAGCCACACCGATAGGAGATCCGGAGGATTCTTAATCTACATCGACAGTAGACTGAGATCCAACGACACTCGACACATTGGATCTCAGATCTCCAGTTTGCTCTTTCTCCACCGCCGATGTACCACATCCTGCATCCAGGAGGGATCACCTGCTATTAGCGACTTCGACGACTGCTACTACATCCCAGGATAGTATATCTCCCTGCATCTGTTACATATACACATCGCACCACTTTATCACAACCGACAGTTGTTCCCCTATCACAGCCGACATTTGTTCCCCTTTTGTAGCCATTATCTGGAGTACCAGAGCTACATATGCACATACACATATACGACACTTATCACACTCACAGTACCGTATTTTCAGTTTCCAGTTTTTAGCTTTTCATTCAGCACTTTTATTTTGGATAGCTGGACCTCATCAGTTGTATCAGAGTTTGTCTCATAGGCCAGTTTTGGTCTTTAGAAGACGTTAATATAACTTTCTTTCTTTCTTTCTTTCTCTCGACACATGTGAAGGTAGATCAAGGTTGGCAAGACCACCCACTATCACTATCCATTACTTAAGGGCAAACTATTCAAAGCCTATAGTTATAGTTGTTCCTGATGTACAATTCACCATTGTCATTTGACTTGAGCCCAAGACAATTGCCCATAAAAAGCCTCCGAGGTCAAATTCATAAGAAGATGGATAGAATTTTCCTTCACATGTCTACATAGGTTTTTAAAAAAGAAAATTATTCTAAGTATTTTCATTGATTTATTTTTATGCTTGCGAAGATCAAGTCTCTATGGAATGGATCTAATCAACAAATCAATAGGTGCTCTCTTCTATTCTTGAATGTTGCATTGCAATTAGCAATTAGAAGCTTTGATTTGAAGAAATCCTCTTTTATAGGTCCATCTCATGTGGAGGAACAATTAGGGGTGCTAGAGTACTTTTTTGCAATATATCATTGGTAGCTCAACCTAGAAGGGTGTTTGGAGACATACTAAGGTCTACTAATGTGGTCATGGAAAGATGATGGTGTGATAACACACATATTGAAGGTCTTGATAGAGGTGTTAGTTTAGATTTACCTAGACACAATATTTAAACTTTAGTTTACTTGGGTGCTTGACAAAGGTAGCTAGCCACACCATTTTAGGGTTTCTTTAGCTGTCTCATGCTTTGTCTTAAGGCATTTATAGATCCTCCGCCCCATTCTTAGTTGTCATATTGCATCCTTGGAGAGAGGGTGTCAGGTTTTGAGCCCCCATCCCTCCCCCCGTGTGACAAGGGGCTTGGGGAGGGGGGAATTAATAAAAGAAGAAAATTTAAACTTTGCCACTTACCTTTTACTTTGTCACGCTATCAAATGCCACCACTACCACTACTCTCATCAAGCTACCATGCAATTGTAATTGAACGGGCATGTCACCACTATGGTAAGCATCACCTCCCCCCAACACCACAAAGGATAGGGGGATAGAAGGAAGAAAAGGTAAACGCATGGTTGCCAAGCTCCCATTGGAGGAACCCCCTCTCAGTCAAATTCCAAGTCCCCTCTTCCCATACTCAATGGAAGTTGAATAACTTCATTAACCAATGCTCGAGTAAGTTACTCATGAATATATGTGTGCATCACGTGGGTTTAAAATAAGGCATTTTTAAAATATTATTTTTATAAAAATTTTACATATTGAAGGGTGTAATATAAAAGGTTTATTTATAGATTGAATTGAAAAGGGTTATGTTTTATTCAGGAAAATTTCATAGATAATGGTATTTATAAATAGGCCTTGACACACGTGATGTAGAGGATTTACATATAGTAACTTCCCCAAGAACCAATGGCACCCAAGAAAAGAAACATGAAAACTAAAAGTGTAGGAGTGGGACATGGAGAAGCAAGCATCGACAACACAAAACTTTGCCAAAT
Source organism: Lygodium microphyllum (assembly GCF_053477565.2). Classification (NCBI taxonomy): domain Eukaryota; kingdom Viridiplantae; phylum Streptophyta; class Polypodiopsida; order Schizaeales; family Lygodiaceae; genus Lygodium; species Lygodium microphyllum. The sequence goes on along the minus strand of NW_028229535.1, from coordinate 769,405 downwards.
CAATCCTAGATTCTTCCTTTGATCAAGTTAATAAAGGAAATATAAGTTAAGGTTTCTTTTTCATCATTAAAAAGTGTAATAAAGAAAAATAATACCTTAGCCAATATTTAGCCTCAGGTCTAGGGTTAGATGTAAAATGCTAAGTTGTAATTTTCCAAGCATCTTTTGTCAATTCTAATCATTTCTACCATCCATTGAAGGTACATACTCTTTGGCCACCATGGCATTGGGGTGGATACCATGCCCCTCCATAGCATGAGGAGGATATCATGTTGTAGCCTCTTATTGATGATTCTCAACCATTGTATTAATTGGTAACACGATTCACGCTAGCCTAGCTACTTTGGCTATGATTTTCTTTGCATTATTGTGTATTTCTCATATTTTTAGTATTTTAGTTTGCTGTGGGAATTAGCTTCTTTAGAATGGTATCAAAGCCTTGAATTCGATTCTTGGCAAGGTTGTTTTTAATTCTAGATCTATTTACCTCACACTATCCATTGAGTATGCATACTCTTTGGCCACCATGTCATTAGACTGAATACCATACCCTTGCATAGCGTGAGGAGGATATCATGTTTTAGCCTCTCATTGATGATGCTTAACCATTGTATCAATTGGTAACATGATTCATGGCAGCCTAGCTACTTTAATGCTAAGAAAGCCATAGCCAAAGTAGCTAGGCTCCCATGAATCATGTTACCAATTGATACATTGAATGTAACGTGTCCGCTAGTATCCATGACACGTCTTAGCATTCCATTGGAAAGGATGTCTAGAAAGCTCAGCCCGGCACTCCCACGGAATGATACGGGACTTGCGATCTAGGTCTTCCCGCGTCTGCCACGTAGCAGAAGTATCCTGGCTGTTCCCACTTAGGATCGACCGGAATTAGGGTTTTCTTGATTGGTTATTACCTAACAGCAACTAGCGTCGGACCCAAGCGAACTACTTTACGCAGAAACGCCAGGTCCAAAGCGGATTCACACTGCACTTGGCTCAAGGAGGATGGGAAACGAGAGGGATGCAAAGCTCAACCTCTCTACCATAAGGCATAGTCCCATTCCGTTCCCCTAAAACAACGTAAATTGGTTAAGACATAACTCTAGGTCAACGCTTTCGTTGTTCGTGTCTTTTGACGATCATTTTGCTGTTTCTTAAGATTTTGAGAAAAGTTCCTGGCTAACCGGGACCACCCATGTGTAGGACGGACCCATTGGCCATCCTCCCCACGTTCCTCGGTTTTTTTTAGTTATGTAATTATCTAACACATTAATTTGACATGTAACAATCAGCTTCTTTAATTAATCCATTAAGCACTGGTTCCTTTACGTAATCTTATCACGTGACATAGAAAAACAATATCGAACAAGTTCTTTATTAACATATCATCATTTTTATCTTTGGAATACAAGGAGTTTCTGCCCGTAGGCTTGTCCATAATCTGCCCAAAGGCTATCCAGTAATCCACAGGGATCACTATTCCAAGCTTCCGCCCGTAAACTAGTATGCGGGCCTCGAGATCCAATCCTGAGTCATGTTAGCCTCTTGTGCAGGACCTGGAAGGCAAGGGATTTACGGCCAGAGCCCCCCCTGGCACCCAAGCGTCCTCTTGCTCCAAGTAGAGCTCAACGGAGAGACCTCACGCGGCGGGTTTGGTCCACGTTCTCGGCGCAGTCAACAACCCCCTTGGTTAGGGTCAGGCAGGCAGTCGGGGGTAACTGAAACTGCCTCTCCCTTCAGGCCTTCAACCTGAAGTATAGGTATTCATTTAATTTGTAATTCATAAATCAAACAGTGCTCTAAAATCTCTAGCAAGCACAAACATTTTCATTAATCGACCGTGTTGTTTGCCAAACTGCTAAGGAATTATTCTTTCCTTTCGATGTATCAGCACTCATTCCAAGGTGTCTTGCAACTTGGCAAGATCCTTTATATTCCGGGTTAGGGCGTACCTTATTAACCCAACTTGGTCAACCCTAAAGTTCATTGGATACTTTAGTTTCCAGTTTATAACTTTCCTTATTTAGAAAGATATCCAAGAATACATCCTTTTGCAAGATAACTTGCGTAAGGATCTGCCATCCTTGTTGAGGGTATTTACCCCTTTCTTCTTGTGAATCAATCACAAGACTATATGACTTTGTACTTGCTATGCAAGTCCTGCGATGAAATAATCGGGTTTTAGATTCTTTAAGCTGACGTATGTTGGACCTAGGGTCTCTTTTTAAGAACCTCAGGGACAACCCTAGTTCTTTTACCTTACGGATCTATTGACCCTACAATCAGGGAAGGTAGTCAAGTGCTTAAGGTATAAACATTTCTTTGGTCTTTAAATCATTCCCAAGGCATATTTTGCAGCATGGTATTTCTAAGTTTAGATTGATTTGGTTATCTTTTGGAAGGTAATATAGGGATCACCTCGGTACGATTTGTTATCCTTGTGACAATTGATTTTTTTTCAGTCCTAAACTTTATTGCTTTGAGGTAGGTAAATTCAATTTAATCTTCCTTTTTCCTTGCAAACGAAACTCATGCCAAATAACAATCTTTTCCTTGCTAAGATATGCAATTAGCAATGATAACTTCCTAGTAATTCGAGCAACGTAAAAAAAAAAAGTCTTTCATGAATTTCATGATAATTCGTTGCAAAAAAGAATAGGGTTAATGGTGCAAGATGCAGTTTTTATACCTTCCGGATTTAACTGAAATATACTACTATAGTAAGTAGATAATCTTGTTCATAATTTGTTATAATGCATGATGCTATTCGAAGGAAACTATGTTCTATACATTATGATTTGTTCAATTAAACTAAAATCCTTCATTGTAAATAATATCCACATGGATACCGAGAGACGACCCTCCCGCAGCTACTCCTTGGACTTTCTTAGGTGGCATCGCAATTGTAACCCTTCGGATGTGAAGGCAGCTTTTACTCTCCTTTTCGGATTTCCACCATCTCTCTTTCGAGGCAAGGAGTCGTTTAAATGATTGACCTCGAGAAGGGATAATAAGACCTTTAGGTTCTTGGCTTCTTTGGAGAGGGAAAGGTTTATAGTAGGGAGGAGAGGGAAAAGGGAACACGAGGTTAGAAAGGGCTTAGGGGTGTATTAAAAGGAATATAGGGTGAAATACGGGCTCACAAGAGGGGACTTATAGATTTAGGCACGGGGGAAAGGAAAATTTGCGGTTTGCGAGGCCAAAGGATGTGGAAGTTTAATGGCCCATGGAAAAAGGTTAAGGGATTTAAGACTGGGCAGGGTGAAAGGATTTTTAAGGGGTAAAAATCGAGAGGGGGGTGAAAAGGGTTCTAAGAAAAACCGGGGAAGGGATTTTAGTGTAAAAAGGGATATGGGGGGTGAAAGGAAAACAGCACAAGAAGGGGGGGCTTGAGGGTTTAAAAAAACCCGGGGTAGGGGGGAAAAATTTATGGAGTGGAAGGGATATGAGGGGGTGAATGGGGGCTTGATTAGCCCCCCCCTTACAAAGCTTCTACAAGGAAGCTTCCTTTATCCACATGGCAGGAGGGGGACTGCACGACAGCTAACGACGTGATGGCGGGCAGGGGCGGACTGCAGCAGCAGCTCTTCGGCGGCGCTAATGGATTTTCCCTCCACTTTTTGCAGTGGCAGATCTTCCTCATCAATCCCTCCTCCCTCTCGGTCAATGGCAGCGACAATAGGGACTTGGCTCGTTTCTCCAGCCGGTAGCGCACAACGGCCGCCTCCTAGTTCTCGACTCTTTCCCTCATTTATATAGGGGGAGGGGAGGGAATCCTCCCCCCTTGCCTGTCCGCTTGCATGGCAAAGGAGACGAGCAAGCTCCAGCAAGGAGCTTGCTGGCTCCTCCATCCCCCCTTTCACGCTCCAGCTCGATGCTCCAGCACAATGCATCGCCATGAAGGCGTAAATTTTTTTTTGTTTTTATATATTTAATATATTACATTCTCTCCCCCTTAGAAGAATCGAGATGTCCTCATCTCGGGGAAAACTAGGGATATTGATGGTTGAGAGTGCCTTCATCTACCCAGGTGGCATCCTCTTTGCGATAATCTTTCCACTAGATGAGGCATTATCTCAAGGTTCTGGATCTTAACTATCTCTCCCTACCATCTAAGATCCTATCTGGCCTTAGTTCAAGGACTCCTTGACTAGGCATTACAATTTGTTGGTCATCAAGTACATGGTTAGGGTTGGGTACATATTTTTTCAATAGGCTGATATGGAATACATTGTGAGCCTTTCGGCTCTCAAGGAGTTGTAATCTATAAGCATTGGGTCCTAGGCATTTGAGGATTTTGTACGGCCCACAATACCTTGGACTTAGCTTCTTGCAATCTTCTAGGGATAGAGAACTCTTTTTAGGGCGTACGCGAATGAAGACCATGTCTCCTTCTTCGAAGACTCTTTCTTGATGCTTCAATTCTGCGTATGCTTTTTGTCTATCCTTGGCCACTTGTATGTCTTGTCTTATTGACTTTATTTGATCATCCATGTCTTCCAACATCTGTCTTGACGCTTCAAGCCTTAGGGTTGGATCAGAAAAGTTTAGGGGACTTCGACAATCATGACCATACAATGCTTGGAAAGGGGTCATCTGAATGCTTTGTTGGTAAGAAGCATTGTAAGAAAACTCTACCAAAGGCAAGTATTGAATCCACTTCTTGGGTTCTCGAGAGCAGTATGCCCTAAGCATATCCTAGATGGCTTGATTTACTCGCTCTGTTTGGCCATCTGTTTGGGGATGGTAGGCGGTGCTAAAACAGAGTTGAGTCCCAATAGCTTCAAAGATAGCTCTCTAGAAGTGTGATGTGAAGAGAGAATCTCGATCACTAATGATTCTTCTGGGTAACCCATGTAGCTTGAATATCTCCTTGATAAACAATCTTGCAATGTCGGAGGCTTTATAGTTTGTCTTTACTGGAATCAGGTGTGCAACCTTGGTAAGCATGTCAACCACAACCATAATGGAATTGTATCCTCCTTGGACTTGGGGTAAGCCTAAAAAAAATCCATACTGATGAATTCCCATTTCATTTGGGGAATGTCAAGCGGTTGCAGTTTCCCTGGCATCATGACATGTTCGGCTTTGATATGTTGGCAAGACAAACACTCAGTGACATATTTGAGAATGTCACCTTTAAGCCTCTCCCAATGGTATCTCTTCCTAACTGCATTAAGAGTCTTAGCATAGCCAGGATGTCCTGCGAAAGGGGAATCATGAGCTTCCCACATTATCTTCTGCTTAAGTGACTAGCTTGTTGGTATACACAGCCTTGTTCTGTAGTAGACAAGTCCATTATCAATGGAAAATTCTCGATACTTAGCTTGCAACTATTGATTCTACTCCTTGGTAGATATTTCCTTTAGCATTGTTTGGTAGGCCAAATCATGGCATGCTTCCTCTCTAGCTAATTCAAGTATTGGATTGTTTGGCATAGATACTTTTGTAGCTAGAGATCTGGCCGTTGATGGATTCTGCAAGATTAGGGAATTTAGAAATGCCTTGCGATTAAGTGCATTGGCAACTACATTCTCTTTCCCTGGTCGGTACTTGATTTCAAAATCATATTCCTCCAACACTTCAATCCGCTGACGTTGCCTCATGTTGAGCTCGTTCTGGGTAAAGATCCATTTGAGGCTCTTATGATCGGTTACTAGAGTAAACTTATTACCCAACAGGTAGTGTCTCCAAAGTTTTAGAGCATGGATAACAGCTAGTAATTCGAGATCATGCGTAGCATAATTCTTTTCATGGCTCTTCAATTTCCTTGAGGAGTATGCTACTGGATGACCTTCCTGCATAAGTACACACCCCAAGGCAAGAATGCTAGCATCAGTTACTACCTGAACTCCTTATTGAGGTCAAGAAGTTTTAGAATAGGTGTTGATACCAAACTTTTCTTCAATCTGTCGAAGCTATTTTGTTTGGAAGTTGACCATGTAATGGAAGTCTGCTTCTTTAGTAAGTCTGTAAGAGGTGCTGCAATCAAAGCATAGTTTTTGATGAAGACCCTATACCATCCTGTCAATCCAAGAAAGCTACGTATCTCTTTGACGGATACTGGTATTGGCCATTCAAGCACATCTCTGACCTCGGCTGGGTCTACTGATATTCCTTCTGACGATACTATGAATCCTAAATATTCAATCTGACTCTTGAAGAATGCACACTTCTTCATTTTTGCATACAGCTTATGTGACCTCATTGTCTCAAGGACAATCCGAAGTTGAGGTTCATGATCTTCTTCCTGTTTAGAATAGACTAAAGTATCATCGAAGAAGACAAGCACAAAATCATCAAGATATGGCCTAAAAATGTCCTGTATTAATCTACTGAAGGTAACAGGTGCATTCGTAAGCCCGAATGACATAACTAGGAACTCAAAGTGCCCATATCTTGTATTGAATGCCGTCTTTGGGATATCTTCTTCCTTAATCCTTATCTGATAGTAACTTAACCTGAGATCAATCTTGGAAAAGATCTTTGCACCCTGAAGACGATCAAGAAGCTCATCTATTCTAGGAATAGGATATTTGTTCTTGACTGTTGATTGATTCAACCCTTGGTAATCAATACATAGTCAAAGTGTCCCATCTTTCTTTTTCTAGAATAGCATTGGAGCTCCCCACGATGAATTGCTAGGCCGGATGTAGCCGTGATCTAACAGTTGCTTGAGTTGTTCCTTCAACTCAATTGCTTCTGGTATGGACTTTCTATAAGGTCTCTTTGCAATTGGCGCAGCTCCAGGTACTAACCTAATCTCATGATCTACTTCTCTTTGAGGCAGAAGTTCGGTCAATTCTTCAGGGAACACGTCAGCGTATTCCTTTAGCCAAGAAGGCCCTTCATGAGACTCTTGCTTTTGATCTAACTTGTTGAGTTTGATCAAGTAAACGGGTAATCCTTTTCTGACTCCTTTTATGATCCGAGATATTTTGGCCAATTGGATTCTTGGCACTCCTGCCTCACCTTGAGTTGTGACAAATTCCCTTTCAGAGTTTTGAAAGGAAACTTGACCCTTTCCACAGTGAATGTGGACATCGTTATCCATCCCGAGTTGTAACGTTCACGAAAACTACCTCTTAGGGAAAATGATATAACATTTCCATTTATTGAGAATGTAACGTTCACGAAAACTACCTCTTAGGGAAAATGATATAACATTGTCTTTTAATGAATAAATGGAATTTTTTTTCCTTATCCCCCCTAGCCCCGACGGTCGTGCTGGAGGGGGGAGAGGGAAATAGAATGTCCAGCAAAGCTCCTTGCTAGAGCTTCCTCATCTCTAATCGCCATGGAGTCGACAGGTAGGGAGGGAGGATCCCCCTCCCCTCCCCTATTTAAATCGAGGGGGACGAAGCTGAGGGAGGACGGTCCACACGTTGTGAAGGAGATGAACAAAGAGAGAAGAAGGACTTTGGTGTTGCCATCGCCGTGCTGAGGAGAGAGTGGAGATTCTGTTTATGGCCGTGTAGGAGAGTGGGAAAATAACTATCGTGAGGAAGAAAGAGGAGGCTGACGGCATTGCAGAGATCGTTGTGAGGAGGAGAGGACCACCACTGTGCCGCCTCGCTGGCTGAAAGGGGGAGAAAAGTTGCCGTTGTTGTGCCGCTGTATACCAGGCCGTCGATGCCCTCTGCCATCACGATTGTGCCTCCGACCATCAGAACGTCGTCGATTGGTGTCGTTTCCTTTCTCCCCCCCCCCCACATGGCGTAGAAGCCTTAGAAGCTTCCTGGGGGAAGCTTCTAAGGGGCCTCTTAAGCCCCCTTTCCCCCTTAAGCCCTTCCTTGGCTTTGGGAACCAGCCCCCCCCCCCCCCCCCCCCCCCCGCCCTCGGTGTTTTATTCCTCTAAGCCCCTTTTCACCCCCTCATAACTCTTTTATTTCCACAACCCCCTAAGCTTTTTCTTAATCCCCCATATCCCCATTATTATTCCCCCCCCCCACCCCTGAACTTCAAAATCCAAATCATCATCATGGCCTCGGATGATATCCCGTAAGGAAAAAGTAGCCCATGAGATAAAAGATAGGGAGGGAAAGTAGAGGGAGTGAAAAGAATGAGTGAAGGAGGAAGAGTGGGAAAAAGATAAAAGATAGGGAAGGAAAGTAGAGGATAAGGAAGTGAAGTAAAATATAAGGAAGGGAAGTAGGGAGGAGTGAAGGAAAAAAGGGAGTAGTGTGAAAGAAGTAGAGGGTGAGGAAAAGATAAAGAAGAGTAAGAAAGGAGTAAAAGAGTTAGAAAAGAGAAGGAATAGAGGAAGGGCAAGGAAGGAGAATAAGTGCCTTCTATTCCTTTACCCCAAGTCAAAGTCCTCCAAGGGTTCCTGTGGTTGCAAAACCACACTCACCCATAAACTTTTTTTCCAAAGAGACGGTGGAATTCTAGAAGAAAGAGAAAAAGGCTATCTCACATTCGAACTATGATGCCGCCTAAGAAAGTCCAAGGTGTAGCTGTGGGAGGGTCATCTCCCGGTATCCATGTGGATATATCACCCCAAAACCAGGTTTTTCTTCTTGGCTTTAATTCGGTTTTAAGTCGATCATGCAAAGAGAAATTGTTAGGGATAGGATATATTTGTCCGAGTTATTTGTAATAAAGAAGTTTAGATTATTTGAATGAATGATAATGAATAGAACTTAGTTTCCTTTGAGTTGCGTCAAGCATTATAAATTACGAGTAAGATTATCAATTTACTATAGTAGTATATTTTAGTCCTAAAGGTGTAGAAATAATATCTTGCACCATTAGCCTTATTCCTTTCGCAACGAGTCATTGTAAATGGTTAAATTCATGAAAGGTTTCTTTCGTTGCTCAAATTACTAGAAAGTTATCTTTGCTAATTGCACATCTTAGCAAGGCAAATGTTGTTATTTGGCATGAGTTCATCTGTAAGGAAAACGGAAGTTTAAATTGAACTGTATTGACTGAAAAGTAAATTGTCACAAGGATAGCAAAACCATGACAAGACGATTAATATTACCTTCCAAAAGACAACTAAACCAATCCAAACATAGAAATATTCATACCCTAAGCACTTGACTACTTTCCTTATTGTAGGGTCAATAAATTCGTAAAGATAAAGAACTAGGGTTTGTCCCTAAGGTTATTAAAAAAAGAAACCCTAGGCCCGACATACGTCAGCTTAAAGGATCTAAAACGGATTATTCCATCGCAAGACTTACATAGCAAGTACGAAATCATTTAGTCTTGTGATTGATTCACAAGGAGAAAGGGTGAAAACCCTCATCAAGGATGGCAGATCCCTACGCAAGTTATCTTGCAAAAGGACGTATTTTTAGATATCCTTCTAAATAAGGAAAGTTGTAAACCGAAAACTAGCATATCTAAGGAACTTTAGGGTTGACCAAGTTGGGTTAATAAGGTATGCCCTACACCGGAATGTAAAGGATCTTGCCAATTTACAAGACACCTTGGGAACGAGTGCTGACATGCTCAAAAGGAAAGAACACTTCCTTAGCAGTTTGCTAAACAACTCGGTTGATTAACAGAAATGTTTGTGCTTGCTAGAGATTTTAGGGCTCTGTTTGAATTATGAATTACAAATTAAATGAGTACCTATACTTCAGGTTGAAGGCCTGAAGGAAGAGGCAGTTTCAGTTACCCTCGACTACCTGCCTAACCCTAACCAAGGGGGTTGTGCACCGCACCGAGAACGTGGACTGAACTCGCCGCCGCAAGAGGTCTCTCCGTTGAGCTCTACTTGGAGTAGGAGGACGCTTGGGTGCCAGGGGGCTCTGGCCGTAAATCCCTCGCCTTTCGGGTCCTGTACAAGAGACTAACGTGACTCGGGATTGGATCTCGAGGCCTGCATACTAGTTTACGGGCGGAAGCTTGGAATAGTGATCCCTGGGGATTACTAGATAGCCTTCGGGCAAATTATGGACAAGCCTACGGGCGGAACTCCTTGTATTTCAAAGATAAAATGATGAAATGTTTTTTAAAAAAAAGAACTTGCTTGATATTGTTTTTCTATGTCACGTGATAAGATTACGTGAAGGAACCAGTGCTTAACAGGATTAATTAAAGAAGCTGATTGTTATATGTCAAATTAATGTGTTAGATAATTACATAACTAAAACAAACCAAGGAAAGTGCAGAGGATGGGCCATGGGTCCGTCCTATGGTTGGGTGGTCCCGGTTAGCCGGGAACTTTTCTCAAAAATCTCGAAGAACAGCGGGATGATCATCATCATCAAAACGAATAACGAGAGCGATGACCTAGAGTTATGTCTTACCCGATTTACGCTGTTTTAGGGGAACGGAATGGGACTATGCCTTATGGCAGAGAGGTTGAGCTTTGCATCCCTCTCGTTTCCCATTCTCCTTGAACCAAGTGCAGCGTGAATCCGGTTCGGACCTAGCGTTTCTGCGTAAAGTAGTTCGCTCGGATCTGACGCTAGTTGCTGTTAGCTAATGACCAATCAGGAAAACCCTAATTCCTGTCGATCCTAAGTGGGAATGGCTAGGATACTTCCGCTACGTGGCAAACGCGGGAAGACCTAGATCGCAAAATCTGTAACATTCCATGGGAGTGCCGGGAGGAGTTTTCTAGACATCCTTTCCGATGGACTGCTAAGACGTGTCCTGGATGATACTAGGGGACACGTTACACTTGGTATCAGAGCCGACCAACAACGGAATTGTTTTTATGAGATCTCAATAAAATGAAGTAAAGAAATTGTTGCTGTCCAAACATTTTCTCATCTTCAATGCTGTCTTGTAGAATTATGAAGCGTGGAACAAGTTTTTGGTATTTCGGGTCATGTTTATGACTGCAATGCATTCTCCCCTTTATAGACAAAGAATTGGGATGATGGACATCCTGGAGCTGATTTATAATCCATAACCTTTATACATAGAACGAAGATGGACGGGGTCTTCAAGAATCTACTATATAGCCGCCCACCGGTTTGCTTATCTACCTAAAGAGGATCAAGTGGTTGGAAGACTTGAAAGTCGTGAAGCTGTTAATTTTTGTGGAAGCTCAGGTAAATTCGACTTTACATATTCAAGGTCGGAGGGTTGAAATGAACTCATATGTATATGAGGAAGTAACCCGTGTAATCCCAGCCGACAGGATTAAAGTGTTGGGCCGCCATGAGAAGTATGGATTCCAATGGAAAGGGTATCCTGAACTTCCAATGAATTATCGATTCCTAAAGATCCATGACCCAAAACCCTACTATTACACAGTTCCTGTAGACAAATGCAATACAACATTGTTCTCCCCAAACTGAATGTAATGATTGGATTATCATCACACGAAATGTTGTATAAGGCTATGCCCATGTAAATACAAATAAAGACTTCTTTTTATCAATATCTGGCTGTGCATAAGAGTTGTTAAAAAGTTAAGTAGCTACATTGTTTACGAGATAGCTGAACTAAAAATGAAAGATAAGCTAACGTCGATTATCATATAATAACGTTAAGTAAACTTTTATCCAGGCACAACCCCAGGTATAGGTTCCAAATTTGCCTCCTACATCAAGTATTGCTATGACCCAGGAGAAGAAGTTCCTCCTCAAGCAGATAAAGCCACCCGAGTTTGATGGGAGAGGCAGATTCGTCCAAGCTGATGCTGAAATTTGGATTGAATCCATGGAGGATTACTTTGAAGAAGCTGGTACTGCACCTACCAATCAGGCCATGCTCGCCAAGTTAAAGCTCACCGGCGAAGCCAGACTTTGGTGGAAGCAATGGTGCAGGGATCAAGGGATTTCAAAGGGGTCCGTTACCTGGGAGAAGTTGAAGAAAGCCGTGCAGGGAAGATATTTACCACCTGCATATCGTACACAGAAAATGAATGAGTTCTACAAGCTAAAACAGCTAGGACTCACTCTTGACGCATACTACTCTAAATTCATCTCACTTTTAAAGTATGCGCCACAGATGGACATGACGCAGCAGGTGTCCAAATTTTTTGCGGGCTTAAATCCACCCGTAAATACCCGTCTCGAATCTATGCGTCCATCAGACCTTCAAGATGCACTCAATCGAGTGGCGCCTATAATTCAGGAGGTGCAAGCTAGACCAAGGGGTAACAAAACTTGGTCCTATAGTGACCCGAACAAAGGAGCATTTAGACCTCAAATAAAGAGAGTTCAAGGTCACAATCAGGGACAAAGGAAGAAAGCAAGGACTACTCAAAGTAATGGCCGAAACCTCCGTTGTTTCCACAGCAACGAACCCGGTCACTTCAATAGGCAATGTCCCAAGCTCAGCGGAGGACATCGTCAAACGCCTTTCCAAGGTGCAAGCCGCGGTCAAGGAGCCGTTAACCGTGGGAGAGGAAGAACCGCTTGCATTGCCAATAGGCAAAGATGCAAAGAAGAAGAAGAGGAAGATCCGACTATGGAAGATGAATTCAAAAAAGCGACAGTCCATGCCGCTTTACACAAGAAAGGGCCAAATCGCCAGTTTTCGGTGATTCAGACACCGTCGGACTATCAAGGTAAAGGTTTCAAAAACTTGATTGATTGTGGTAGTATACATTCCTTTATCTCACCAGCATGTGCAAAAAGTTTAGGAATCACCACAGTAGAAGCACCTACCCTGCTTGTGGAGTTGGCAAATGGTCGTGAGGTAACTTGTACCAGGCAAACTGCTAAGGTGGAATTCTTTCTGGGAGGAAAGAAGACTTGATCAGTCAAATTCAGAGTCATGAATTTAGGTATCCATGAGTGTCTACTCAGGATGGATTGGCTTAATCCCAACAACGCCCACATCCACTGTGGAAAGGGTCAAGTTTCCTTTCGAAACTCTGAAAGGGAATTTGTCACAACTCAAGGTGAGGCAGGAGTGCCAAGAATCCAATTAGCCAAAGTATCTCGGATCATAAAAGGAGTCAGAAAAGGATTACCCATTTACCTGATCAAACTCAACAAGTTAGAGCAAAAGTAATAGTCTCATGAAGGACCTTCTTGGCTAAAGGAATACGCTGACGTATTCCCTGAGGAATTGATTGAACTTTCGCCTCAAAGAGAAGTAGATCATGAGATTAGGCTAGTGCCTGGAGCTGCACCAATTGCAAAAAGACCTTATAGAATGTCCATACCGAAAGCAATTGAGTTGAAGGAACAACTCAAGCAACTGTTAGATCAGGGTTACATCCGGCCTAGCAACTCACCGTGGGGAGCTCAAGTACTATTCCAAAAAAAGAAAGATGGGACACTTCGACTATGTATTGATTACCAAGGTTTGAATCAATCAACAGTCAAGAACAAGTATCCTATTCCTAGAATAGATGAGCTTCTTGATCGTCTTCAAGGTGCAAAGATCTTCTCCAAGATTGATCTCAGGTCAGGTTACTATCAGATAAGGATCAAGGAAGAAGATATTCCAAAGACAGCCTTCAATACAAGATATGGGCACTTTGAGCTCTTGGTTATGTCATTCGGGCTTACAAATGCACCTGCCACCTTCAAAAGATTAATGCAAGATATCTTTAGACCATATCTTGATGATTTCGTACTTGTCTTCTTCGATGACACTTTAGTCTATTCTAAACAGGAAGAAGAGCATGAACCTCAACTTCGGATTGTCCTTGAGACAATGAGGTCTCATAAGCTATATGCAAAAATGAAGAAGTGTGCATTCTTCAAGCATCAGATTTAATATCTGGGATTCAAAGTATCATCAGAAGGAATATCAGTAGACCCAGCCAAGGTCAGAGATGTGCTTGAATGGCCAATACCAGTATCCGTCAAAGAGATACGTAGCTTTCTTGGATTGACAGGATGGTATAGGGTCTTCATCAAAAACTATGCTTTGATTGCAACACCTCTTACAGACTTACTAAAGAAGCAGACTTCCATTACATGGTCAACTTCCAAACAAAATAGCTTCGACAAATTGAAGCAAAGTTTGGTATCAGCACCTATTCTAAAACTTCCTGACCTCAATAAGGAGTTCGAGGTAGTAACTGATGCTAGCATTTTGGCCTTAGGGTGTGTACTTATGCAGGAAGGTCATCCAATAGCATACTCTTCAAGGAAATTGAAGAGTCATGAAAAGAATTATGCCACGCATGATCTGGAATTACTAGCTGTCATCCATGCTCTAAAGCTTTGGAGACACTACCTGTTGGGTAACAAGTTTACTCTAGTAACCGATCATAAGAGTCTCAAATGGATTTTTACCCAGAACAAGCTCAACATGAGACAACGTCGGTGGATTGAAGTATTGGAGGAATATGATTTTGAAATCAAGTACTGACCAGGGAAGGAGAATGTAATTGCCGATGCACTCAGTCGCAAGGCATTCCTAAATTCCCTAATCTTGCAGAATCCATCAACGGCCAGATATCTAGCTACAAAAGTATCTATGCCAAACAACCCTATACTTGAACTAGCTAGAGAGGAAGCATGCCATAATTTGGCCTACCAAACAATGATAAAGGAAATATCTACCAAGGAGCAGAATGAGAAGTTGCAAGCTAAGTATCAGGAATTTTCCATTGATAATGGACTTGTCTACCACAGAACAAGGCTATGTATACCAACAAGCCAGTCACTTAAGTAGAAGATATTATGGGAAGCTCATGATTCTCCTTTCGTAGGACATCCTGGCTATGCTAAGACTCTTAATGCAGTTAGGAAAAGCTATCATTGGGAGAGGCTTAAAGGTGACATTCTCAAGTATGTCATTGAGTGTTTGTCTTGCTAACGTATCAAAACCGAACATGTCATGATGCCAGGGAAACTGCAACTGCTTTACATTCCCCAAATGAAATGGGAATTCATCAGTATGGATTTTGTTGTGGGCTTACCCCAAGTCCAAGGAGGATACAATTCCATTATGGTTGTGGTTGACATTCTTACCAAGGTTGCACACCTGATTCCAGTAAAGATAAACTATAAAGCCTCTGACATTGCAAGATTGTTTATCAAGGAGATATTCAAGCTACATGGGTTACCTAGAAGAATCATTAGTGATCGAGATTCTCTCTTCACATCACACTTCTGGAGAGCTATCTTTGAAGTTATTGGGACTCAACTCTGTTTTAGCACCGCCTACCATCCCCAAACGGATGGCCAAACAGAGTGAGTAAATCAAATCATCGAGAATATGCTTAGGGCATACTGCTGTCGAGAGTCGAAGAGGTGGATTCAATACTTGCCTTTGGTTGAATTTGCCTACAATGCTTCTTACCAGTAGAGCATTCAGATGACCCCTTTTCAAGCATTATATGGTCATGATTGCAGAAGTCCCCTAAACTTTTCTGATCCAACCCTAAGAGTTGAAGCGTCAAGACAGATGTTGGAAGACATGGATGATCAAATAAAGTCAATAAGACAAGACATACATTTGGCCAAGGATAGACAAAAGGCATACACAGATTTGAAACGTCAAGAAAGAGTCTTCGAAGAAGGAGACATGGTCTTCATTCATGTACGCCCTAAAAAGATTTCTCTATCCCTAGGAGAATGCAAGAAGCTAAGTCCAAGGTATTGTGGGCCGTACAAAATCCTCAAATGCCTAGGACCCAATGCTTATAGATTGCAACTGCCTGAGAACCTAAAGGTTCACAATGTATTCCATATCAGCCTATTGAAAAAATATGTGCCCAACCCTAATCATGTACTTGATGACCAACAAATTGTAATGCCTAGTCAAGGAGTCCTTGAACTAAGGCCGAATAGGATCTTAGATGTTAGGGAGAGACAATTAAGATCTAGAACCTTAAGAGAATGCCTCGTCCTGTGGAAGGATTATTCCGAAGAGGATGCCACCTGGGTAGAGTGCATGCTTAGATATTACGTAGTTAGAAGACTGTGGGCTAGTTTCTCATAACAATGTGTGGATGAAGCAAAGTTGTCCGTGTTGAGAAGAAGTACACGTGAAGGTATATGAGACATCCTTTGCATTGTGACTGCACGACAGAGCATAATTGAATATAGGGGCACCGCGCTTTCAGTAGCTGGAAACTATTGGACTCGCTTGATGAGTACGGTGTACTTTTCATGGCCAATCGTGCGGTGCTTATCACCACTGATTGCAATGGTACTAAGGCAGAGTGTAAAAGAAAATTGTGCAAGTGGGTCAGGGTGACATGTCCAACCCTAGGCGAGACAAGCTCCCCATGTATGTCCTGCCCTTGATGTGCCCAGAACAATTGTGGGTGATTGTAGGGGGCTAGGGGACTAGGGACGAAGCCGGTCAACCAAGGTCACCGGACGTACCTAATTTGAGGACCCCTAGGTGTTGTGCTGTGATCGTGGGTGCTTCTTATTTTTCCATTCATTTCTTTTCCTTTTATTTTCCTTTCTTTTTGTTTCTTTTTCTTTTTCTTTTTTTTTCTTTTTTTTTTCCTGAGTACAACCATTACAATATGTTGAGGCTATCAGCCTTTCAATGGGTTGGAAAATGTCAAGCTTTGAAGGCTTCGAAAATGAATAGTATCATGATGATGGTGCCCTAGCCTCGTTGTTAGAGAAGCAGTTGGCGAAAGGGGGAGATACACTTGAGATATTGCAACCCTCCTTGCGGCACATGCGATGTGGGTACAATTGAGGTGACGACTGCCGTGAGCCAACTATAGAGCTTGACCCAGAAAGGGGGCGTGGCCCAAGAATGTTTTGTGGGCCATGCAATGTGGGTGGTTGGCAAGGGTGCTGTCGGCAGCATGGCTTTGCTGCGGCTCGTTGTGGGGTTGTGGGTGTTGTGGTGATTGGGTATTGAACATTTTCGCACAAGGACCTGTATTATCCCGCATCCACTTATCGCTTCATGAGAGCATATGCATTGTGTATGCCGCAACTATAATAAACCAGTGCAATGCAAGGAGACATCACTTATTTGAATTCTATGGTGTTGACTAGACATTTATCACCTGCGCTTGATTAGCTTTTTCTTTTGCTCAAGGCGTAGCATACATTAAACGCAGATATGATGAGTTCATACAAGTCAGGAACATGTCAACACTTAACAAGTCGGGAACACTTAACCATTTAAAAACAAAAAGTCCTGGCCAGTTATCATTTAATAAGCCCTTTGTGCATTATGGGCTACTAGATTTGTACGAGGCGGGGCGAGTCTGGATGGCCAGGTGATTGGGGCTCTGCTGGTGTGGGGCTCCCACGGGGGTGAGCAGGGAACATGTCGGCCGGGACATGAATGGTGTAATCCCCGCCCGTTACCATCTCCAGAATATCTTTAAATAGTTCATCAAATTCTTCTCTTTCCCGAGCTGCCCTTTCTGCCTTTGAGTGTCTGGGGCCCGAGCAGGAGCTGGGAGTGCGCACCACTAGTGCTGCCACCTGTTGCGCATTTCGAGTCTCGACTTTCTTGACTCAAGGATTCTTTGGCCTTCACCCTGGGCAATGTCGCTTAGGGCCTCGCTTCTTGGCATACCTCTTGATGGTGGGCACATAGCGCTCCGGCGGAGGGGAGCGTGCCACATGCTCCCGTCTTTTGCGAAGAGCGTCTTTGCATGCTAGCTCTCCATGATTCTCCATGTGTTCCGCCACAAAGGGAAGCCTGTAAGATGCAATCCAAGGGTCAGACCTGGATATAGGATACAACTGTTTGCATGGAAGGGATTTTAGTGTGGTTTATCAAGCGCATGTGACAAGAAGGGGAGGGGTGAGGCATGCAGTGTTTTGTCGTAACGGGATGGCCCCCATGATGATGTTTGTTTTGCCTCCAGCCATTAGCCAATATTGGCTTATGCTAAGTTGTGTGGACTGGTTGTCATGGAGTGGGATAGGGCACATCCTCAGAAGGATAGACCAAAAGGGAAGAAGGTGTATAGGAAGGGACTACACCCTGTCTACACCATCAGAGTTGTTGGTCAAGGCCTCCTATGGCGGGAATATGGGTTGCATGCCCTTCACTTGGAGGTGGGGCTGGTCACCCGACTTTTAAAAGTGTGATGTGAGGAGGACCTGAGCAGCTTAGCCTTTCAAACCCAACTCTTCTCCCTGCGCTTGACTATCATTGCTTGTGTGTGTTGATATTGTTTACACATGGTGACACACAAATCAGTGTTTATTTATATACATATCTATGAATCCATGTCACATTACGAGGATAAGAACCAAGTGTAGAACTCGGGGTTGTACCGGAGCGTGGCACACTCATCTAGTATTCGTGGCAGCTGACTTAATACTGATAGATATTTTGCCACGTTGAGTAGCATGGAACCTTGACCGAGTCTACTGGCAATATATAACTCCTCCTCAGTGAGAACCTTATCAATCAAAGGGCCCTGTAGCCTAGTCCTAGCCAAGTCCGCACCCCGAATGTCAATGAGCACTCGAAGGGAAGTTGGTGCCACGTAGGTTGGGTCTCTTTGAGACCGCCATTTGGCCAATCGCTCTTCTGAGACCGTCATGATCTGAGCCCCTAGTTCGGCCATTATGATGCGGCTTTCGCACCAACACTGCTCAAATTGACTCTGGCCTGCTGACTCTCGCTTTAGTAGCTCTATGTCTACGAGATTCGATTGGCAAGGTACTTTATTGAACGTGACGGTTAAGCGCAGTTCGTCAGCCTCCTCGTCAGGAATGAGTCGCATATGTTCATGCAGAAGCCTATCGTAGTGCCCGTTAATATGTTCTTGTTCTTCCCATGATAGAGGAAAGGTCAAGTAATCTCCAAGCTGCTCCTTAGGGATCGTGCCCATGTCTGCAAGGACATAGACACGCGCGACCACTTTGAGCTTAGCCTCCAAATCAGTTAAGCATTCTGCGACACTTCTATGTTCAACAATGGCTTGCTCGGTTGCTATATTATGCAAAGTCCTAAGAGTCTCCTTAGGCTTTAGCATGGCTGGGGGCTCAGGTCTAGATGAGCAAGATTGGTCAACGCTAGGATTTTTTATGCTCTTGGGGTTCTCACCGTTCTCTTGAGGTTTCGCTGCTATTTTGTCATGGTTTTCCTCGGATGTGACTGGTACAGATTTGTCACCCTGTTGTGACAGCGTTGTATCCACTCTTGATTGATCAATGTGAGTTCTATTGTCAGTGGATAGAGTGTTGCAAGCAACTGTTGATGGCAACTGTTGCTTTGGTTTGTCAGAGCACACAGATGTATCTGAGGTTTCACCGCTATTAGGAGAGGCATTATGGGTTCATTGATGGATGGACTCGATGCTTTATTCATCAGCTCTCCAGCGCCCTTTGTCTCAATGTTCTTGGGGTCCACAACCACCTGCATCTGTTGTTGTTTTCTCTGCTTTCTCCTCTTTTTCTTGGTCAATGAAGGTGCCTCTCTCAGTGACTCAGGACCCTGGGCTATATCGACCGTTGATGTGCTTGGTCGGGCCTCACCATTTCCCTTCTCTAGTGTGTCCTTATGGGACATAGCCGTGGGTTGCTGAATAGCCTTGCCCGATTGTGAGGGCACAACTACTGCTCTTTTCGGAGAGTCTAGCTTTTCAACCAACTCCCCCATTCTAGGATTTAGGCACTTTGAAAGTGTTGGAGTTGTTGAGGGATTTGGTTGCGAGACGTTCCATAAGGGGCATTGTCATGGCCAAGGGCTGTGACTGCTGTGATCCCGGATTGGAAGTAGTAGCAACTAGTTCAGTGGGCTGGCTACCCTTGGTGGATTGTGGTGTCAAGTCCCTAGGGTCAAGTCCCTAGGGCGATCAGAAGTGGTTGCGTCTTTCGTTGGCCTTTGAGCACTCATTTGTGTAGATCGAACGTGAGCTGATCTAGTCGCTTTAGGTGGCTCAGGCATATCCTTGGGTTGAGAGCTACAGATGGCATCATGTTCCACTTCTTTGATGATTGGAAGCTTAGATGGAGATAGAGATTGGAATTGAGCAGTCGCCCTTGACAACTGCTGTGGTGCTTCTTGTGTCTGCTTGGGAGAAGAGGGAGTAGGAGATCTAGGACTCCTAGGTGGACGTGGCACTAGCTGAATGATTTTCTCAAGGCTATTAGATGATTGTGCCATTTGCTTTGTTGAGCGAGTAGCCTTGCCATGAGCAATGTTGTGCCTATGATGTTTGTTCTCCCCTTGGGAAATCAAAGGTTCATTGGGCACTAATGGCTTTTGTGCACGCTCAATGGTTACATATGACATCTGCTTATCAAGTATGCTAGGTTGAGGCTCTTTGTTTCGAACACTCATGTCCGGCTTCTTACCTCGAGACCTAGAGTTTCTCTTATATTTCCTCATGTGCTTCGTTGCTTTTGATGCATTCTGACCTTCAATCGACCAGGGAGGTTTGGCAAGGGGTTTTGGCACCCAAATCCATCGGTTGCCTACATAATACCCTTGAGCCCGAAGCAATGCCTTGGATATCCATTGTGGCGTTGTGCTGACTCTCCATCGACGCCTCTGTCTATAAGGCTTGGGCTTATTTTGGGGTCTTTTACGATATTTTTAAGTCCAAAGCCCGTCCTTGGCATTGTCTCTTGACCTTTTTGTTTCAAGCATGGCCTCACTCACTGGTCCTCGTTGTTCGACCTATGCTTGTATCAACTCTTCCAACAAATCCTTGCCCTCGTTTGTAGGCTTGAGTGTTATGTCAGCACCTTCCTTGCCTTTCCCTTGAGGTTCGATGAGGTCACCCTTGCTAAAGGTGGTGACTATCCTCACACCCGGTAGTGTCAGGTGTATCCTCTATGCTCCATAGTCAGCCTCACATTTGGTCGCCCTTTTAAAGGGTCTTCCTAGGAGGGTTTCTTTCCTACAGTTAGCACTTTTTGGAGGAACATGAAATATGATAGGCAAGCTTTCCGTTTCAATTGTTGCAAGGATTTTGCACTTCCCTATGAGTGCTTGTGGGTGTCCCCCATAAGGGCTAAGAGTTGCACTAGTCGGTGTGAGCTGTGGTTGGCCTAGTAGGGTCCATGATTCATAGGTCAAGATGTTAAAATCTGCTCCTTCATCAATCAGAGCATCGATAGTATGCTCTCTTTTCGCGGTGAGTTTGACCCTAAGATAAGCAGGTGGTACTATGTCTTCATCTTCCGGGTCCTGGCTTGTAAATTTAAGCCTTCTGACAGATGCCCTTGAGTTCTCGACTGCACGACCAGATGTGGATTCTCCACTACTGTCTTGGATCGTCAGTGCAGTGCTATTCAAGGTACATCTCTCATCAAGAGTGTCATGTCTAGTCATCTCGGCATTTGCAGCTTGGTGATGCTGCATTCCGCTCTGATTAGACATGGTATGAACACAATGTCTTCGTGTTCTCATGGTGTGGCCTTTTTGCCCTTGATGGCTAGATTGGCCTATTGAGGTTCTAGGGTCTCTGTTTGTCTCTATTCGGGCAGGGCTTTTGGTTGCTCTTTTGCAAGACAGAATCCTTGCTCGTGTAGAGCCCTTGCTATACTAGGGTCCAATTTGGAGGACCTGTCATGGCACGCGTTTTCTCTCCAACCTACTCGGGGGAGGTGCGGAGGGGGCAGCTCTGCGGGGGTCCCGGGGGGCAGTCCCCCTCGACCCGCAGGGCCGTTACGGTAGACGCCATATGCAATTTGGAGGACCATTTATAGCCAAATTTTGAATTACGTGCTCTAAGTTCTAGCCCAGTGAGGATCTGTGATGTGCCTTTAGCTCTACGTGGGGTTTGGGGTCAATTTCGGGGTTTAGATGCGTCAGAATTTGTGTTCAAGATACATGTCCGATTTTGACAGTTTTTGGTCTGATTCTCAGATGTCCGATTTTCAGGAGTCCGATTATTCGGACGCCCAATTCTGGGTGGTCCAATTGAACCAGTGGTATGATTTTGGAAATTGGATCGGACAGGGTGGTCCGATTCTGGCAGGTCCGATCCTGACTGGTCCAAGTCTGGGACTCGGATGGCCTGGTCTGATTGTGAGTGGTCCGATTATGGATTCATCCGAGTGTCCGAGTCGGACGGATTGGTCCGAGGGTCCAATTCTCAAAATCGGACGGGTTGGTCCGAGTGCCACGTGGCACGTCCGATTCCGAGCCAGTCCGATTCTGGGAATCGGACCAGACTGGTCGCGGTTCGATTCTGGGAATCGGATCGGATCGGGTGGTTCGATTCTTGGAATCGGACCACTGCGAGTTGGACCGAGTGCGTCGGCGGCGGGCACGATTCCCGCGCGTTTGTCCCTTCCTCAGTGCCTGGTGCACAAAATCACCACATACTTTCTAGATCTGATCAGGGAACTTGTTGGAGAACATCAGACTCACCTGGAGCAGCACGAATCACCGATGCCTAGAAATCGGGGCAGCGCTTTCTCGCCCTGTGAACCAGAAGTTCTCTCTCTCTCTCTCTCTCACACAAGGCAAACCAAGGAACTGAGGTCTGTCCTGGCCTCCCAGGCCTCTTAAGGTCCTTTCCCAGCACTGTAGAACCTCACAGCCAGTTCAATGTCCCTGCCTCACCCAAAACTTGAATCTGGTCCCCTGTTTCCCTGTTTTAGTCTGTTATATAGCAACAGAAAACCCTGCTGTTTGCCTGTTTTTTTTTCTTCTTTTTCTTTGTTTTTTCTTACCCTAAATGCATTCAAATCACAAAATAAATACCTATACTACTCCATTCCTCAACATAAATCTCAGAAAGCAAAGAACCTACTTGCCAAGGAGATCGAATACCCTCTTCAACCCCCTCGCTTCCTACATATCTACCTCAAGCACCGGTTCGGGGGAAACCCCTTACTTTGATGCTCGATTTGAAGCGCGCAAGCGCTCAAGGCTTGATTCCGTTGGTCCCGGCAACAGAACCAAAATGTGAGAGCTTTCACTCAACCGCCAAGACCCACGGACCGCTTATTGATTCAAGCGTTCCAAGCCGAGCACTAATAGCTACCTCTCACATAGCCGATGCGCCATCCATATCTACGGGTGTAGTGAGCTTACCTTGATGCCGTTGGAGTTACCTCCTCTCTCGCGCACTCCGGTAGCTCCACGATCCAAGTGCAAGCTTCAAGCAAGCTCCATCCTCAAGCTCCATGCTCCAAGCTCCATTGTCGCGAGCAAGACAAGAGAAGAGAAGAGAAGAGAAGAAGAGAGGAGAAGATGGAGAGCTTCTCCTCCTCGGTCCCTCACCCTCACACACTCACTCCCTCACACTCTCACACTCCCTCTCTCAAGCACAAGCTCAAGCAAGCAAGAACAAGAAGAAGAAGAAGAAGAGGAGAGCTACTTTTGGCCACACACAAGAATGAGCTTCTCATTCACTTTTCAACTTTATATACAAAACCCTAAATCCCTTTTGGGCGGTCATCCCCTTTTCCCCTTTTTACATGGCCAGCCGTAGCCTTGGACCTTTTTCCCATTGTCCTTCTATCTTCCTAGCTTCCTTTCCACCGCCCATCTACATTTACAGATTGCACGGGTGAGAGCCCGGCGCTCTTTTACAAGATTTCAGGGTGCGCCTTTTTATTTTAAAATGCGCCTTTCCCCTTTTGCCTTTGCCTTGGACTTTTAAGGTTGCCCTTGCGCTTTTGTCCTTTTCTCCTTTTCTTTCTTCAGTCGGGCTACCTTTTTTCCACCTTTGCCCTGCATCTTTTCCACTTCCTTTTGCTTTCTTCATGTTGGGGTTAACAAATAGCTTCAAAGATAGCTCTCCAGAAGTGTGATGTGAAGAGAGAATCTCGATCACTAATGATTCTTCTAGGTAACCCATGTAGCTTGAATATCTCCTTGATAAACAATCTTGCAATGTCACAGGCTTTATAATTTGTCTTTACTGGAATGAAGTGTGCAACCTTGGTAAGCATGTCAACCATAACCATAATGGAATTGTATCCTCCTTGGAATTGGTGTAAGCCCACAACAAAATCCATACTGATGAATTCCCATTTCATTTGGGGAATGTCAAGTGGTTGCAACTTCCCTGGCATTTTGACATGTTTGTCTTTGATACGTTGACAAGACAAACACTCAGTAACATATTTGAGAATGTCACCATTAAGCCTCTCCCAATGGTAGCTCTTCCTAACTGCATTGAGAGTCTTGGCATAGCTAGGATGTCCTGAGAAAGGGGAATCATGAGCTTCCCACAATATCTTCTACTTAAGTGACTGGCTTGCTGGTATACATACTCTCGTCCTATAGTAGACAAGTCCACTATTGATAGAGAATTCATGATACTTAGCCTGTAGCTTTTGGTCGTGATCCTTGATAGAGATTTCTCTTAGCATCTTTTGATAGGCTGTATCATGGCATGCTTCCTCTCTAGTTAGCTCAAGTATTGGGTTTATTTGGAATGGATACCTTTGTAGCTAGAGATCTAGATGTTGATGGATTAATGAGGTACTGAATGCCTTGCGACTAAGTGCATCAACGACTACATTCTCCTTTCCCAGTCAGTACTTGATTTCAAAGTCATAGTCCTCCAGTATTTCAATCCACCGATGTTGCCTCATGTTGAGCATATTCTGGGTAAGGATTCACTTGGCATTTTCTGGTCACGGAATTATCTCCAGACAAGAAGTAGGGTTTAGGGTGTCTTCTTACCCAACCCATTCGTAATTACACTAGGCAGACGATGTTCGGGTCCTAGGGATTCCAACTCAATCCGAGTTTCATCATTTGAACGAGTGATCCTTTGGGTACAAACCTTAGATCGTTTTATGCACGAGCATCCAATTTTCCCTACATTCCATGAATGTGGGTAGGACCTTTGGTTCAAGGGTTTCGTCTTGGCAACAAGTGCAAAACTAGGTCGAGTCCTTAACGTGCTAAACCCTAGTTAGCACTTGGGTTACTTATCGTATCAGTTGAGCCATCCTATGTGAACCCCTTGCAGGTTAGGTGATTTAGATAATTTGATCTACTTGTCTTGTGACAAGGACGAACCATCGCTAGAGATGTTAACTTGATCTTAAAGGAGAAAGCTAGTTGTAACATCTCACAATTTAGGTAAACACGCAAATTCCTAGAATCATTTCCATGCTCTTCTATTTCTTACGAGGTTAATGACTTTCCCTAATGAATCATTCAATGAATATTTGTCTAAAAATTGGACATGCGATTAATCATTCCATGCTTAGTCAAAGGTGCACTTTAATAATTTCAACCTTAATGATAGGCAATAGGTGTTCTAGGCCATCACTTTGACATGCACGACAAGGCAACATACTATTAAGAACGTTAAATGGATAGACAATTTTTTAATATGGAAAATACCAATGATCTAATTTCATGTCATGAACTAATTCTAATCGTTGTTCGAATAGTCGATTTATTTCCAGTTGCATTTAACTTGACTAGGTGATTTTGAGCATGCATAGGTGCTTCCTAATCCATGAAGTTATCGTGATTAATGCAATGCTTTTGCATGGAATCAAAATTAGTAAAAACCTGGACTTGTGGGCTTGGGAAGATATCCACGTGACTATTAGGAGAAGAACCTCCCGCAGGCGCACCTTGTGACTTTTTAGGGCCATCGTAGGCGTAATTACGGACTTCCAATTTGCCTTTACCCTTACCCGATCGGTGAAATTACTTGCCTTGGTACGCACCCTCAAGATCTTTCCCTTCTCCCTCGTACGCAGGAGATCCCTTCCGAAGTGTGGATCCTTGAGAATACCGGCTTGCTGAATTTGGCCTTATGGGAGGCCTTGCGGGGTTGAAGCTTGGTTTGTGGAAATGGGGCTCCTACAAAGTTCTTGGAAATGGGGATTTTATGAATGGAGTTTCAAAAATTGAGGTCTTACGAGGGTGTTCGCGGAAAGGGCTCTTGCGAATGGGCGTTGCAAGAATGGAGGCTTTAAGAGTTCTTCTTCTCCTTCCCTAAAATCCTAGGGCCGGCCTTGTGGGTGATTGGTGGGAAGGGGCTTGTAGGCTTCCCCTTCTTCTCTTCAAACCCCGGGATAGGGGGGCTTGTGGGTGTTGCAATGGAAAAGGGGGTTTAAAAGGAACCCCTGGGGGGTAAAATGGGCTTTATGGGGAATCCATGGGAAGGGGGCTTAGAGAAGCCCCCTTAGAAGCTTCCTAGAGAAGCTTCTAAGAAGCTTCAGGTAGCTACGTGGAGGCTTTTGACGGTGACCGTGAGCTCTACGACAGCAGGCGGTGTTAGCGGCAGTAGCTCGACTGTTGGCGGCATTCTCAGCTGGCAGCTCCCTCCAACACGGCGGAAGCTCCTTCCTCCTCCACGAACAGATTTCACAGCTTCCCCCCTTCCTTTACTTCCTTCCACCTTCCTCAACTATAGCCTCCACAGTCTGCCGCAACTCCCTCTCTCCTCACGGTGCATCACGGCACATTGGCAGCGATCTAGCTCTGCCTCCCTCCTCCGCTCACTCCACACGATTTATATAGGTGAGGGGAGGGGATCCTCCCTCCCCCACGCGGCATCCTACATGGGTTCACCCCCCCTCAGGCATCTGGCAAGAATGCTCAGTCATCCTTGCTATTCCCCTCCCCTCCAGCATAATAGTCGCTGGGGGAGAAAGGGGGAAAATAAAAAAAATTCCCTTATTTTCAATTTATTATTCTCATGACCTCCTATTAAGAGGTGGTTCATGTGAAGAACGCATGCTTAGAAATTGGGAATGTCACATTCTCTCCCCCTTGGAGGAATCGAGATGTCCTCATCTCGAGATAAACTGGGATATTGGTGGTTGAGAGTGCCCTCATCTACCCAAGCGGCATCCTCCTCGAGATAATCTTTCCACTAGACGAGGCATTCTCTCAAGGTTCTGGATCTCAGTTATCTCTCCCTAACATCTAGGATCCTATCAGGCCTTAGTTCAAGGACTCCTTGACTAGGCATTACAACTTGTTGGTCATCAAGTAAATGGTTAGGATTAGGTATATACTTCTTCAATAAACTGATATGGAATGCATTATGAACCCTTAGGTTCTCAGGGAGTTGCAGTCTATAAGCATTAGATCCTAGGCACTTAAGGATCTTGTATGGTCCACAATACCTTGGACTTAGCTTCTTGCAATCTCCTAAGGATAGGGAACTCTTCTTTGGGCATACGCGAATGAAGACCATGTCTCCTTCCTCAAATATTCTATCTTGACACTTAAAATCCGCGTATGCCTTTTGTCTATCCTTGGCGGCTTGTATGTCCTCTCTTATTGACTTTACTTGGTTATCCATCTCTTCCAACATCTGCCTTGAAGCTTAAACCCTCAAGGTTGGATCTGATAAGTTTAGGGGACTTTGACAGTCATGACCATACAATGCTTGAAAAGGGGTCATTTGAATACTTTGTTGGTAAGAAGCATTGTAGGCAAATTCAACCAAAGGCAAGTATTGAATCCACCTTTTTGGCTCACGACAACAGTGTGCCCTTAGCATATCCTCAATGACTTGATTGACTTGCTCTGTTTGGCCATTAGTTTGGGGATAGTAAGCTGTGCTAAAACTGAGTTGAGTCCCAATAGTGTGGGAGCTTTCACTCAACCGCCAAGACCCATGGACCGCTTATTGATTCAAGCGTTCCAAGCCGAGCACTAATGGCTACCTCTCACATAGCCGACGCACCATCCATATCTACGGGTGTAGTGAGCTTACCTTGATGCCGTTCGAGTTACCTCCTCTCTCGCGCACTCAGGTAGCTCCACGATCCAAGTGCAAGAAAAGAGAAGAGAAGAGAAGAGAAGAGAAGAGAAGAGAAGAAGAGAGGAGAAGATGGAGAGCTTCTCCTCCTCGGTCCCTCACCCTCACACACTCACTCCCTCACACTCTCACACTCCCTCTCTCAAGCACAAGCTCAAGCAAGCAAGAAGAAGAAGAAGAAGAAGAAGAGGAGAGCTACTTTTGGCCACACACAAGAATGAGCTTCTCATTCACTTTTCAACTTTATATACAAAATCCTAAATCCCTTTTGGGTGGTTATCCCCTTTTCCCCTTTTTACATGGCCAGCCGTAGCCTTGGCCATTTTTCCCATTGTCCTTCTATCTTCCTAGCTTCCTTTCCACCGCCCATCTACATTTACAAATTGCACGGGTGAGAGCCCAGCGCTCTTTTACAAGATTTCAGGGTGTGCCTTTTTATTTTAAAATGCGCCTTTCCCCTTTTGCCTTTGCCTTGAACTTTTAAGGTTGCCCTTGCGCTTTTGGCCTTTTCTCCTTTTCTTTCTTCAGTCGGGCTACCTTTTTTCCGCCTTTGCCCTGCGTCTTTTCCACTTCCTTTTGCTTTCTTCGTGTTGGGGTTAACAAATAGCTTCAAAGATAGCTCTCCAAAAGTGTGATGTGAAGAGAGAATCTCGATCACTAATGATTCTTCTAGGTAACCCATGTAGCTTGAATATCTCCTTGATAAACAATCTTGCAATGTCAGAGGCTTTATAATTTGTCTTTACTGGAATCAGGTGTGCAACCTTGGTAAGCATGTCAACCATAACCATAATGGAATTGTATCCTCCTTGGACTTGGGGTAAGCCCACAACAAAATCCATACTGATGAATTCCCATTTCATTTGGGGAATGTCAAGTGGTTGGAACTTCCCTGGCATTTTGACATGTTTGTCTTTGATACGTTGACAAGACAAACACTCAGTAACATATTTGAGAATGTCACCATTAAGCCTCTCCCAATGGTAGCTCTTCCTAACTGCATTGAGAGTCTTGGCATAGCTAGGATGTCCTGAGAAAGGGGAATCATAAGCTTCCCACAATATCTTCTACTTAAGTGACTGGCTTGCTGGTATACATACTCTCGTCCTATAGTAGACAAGTCCACTATTGATAGAGAATTCATGATACTTAGCCTATAGCTTTTGGTCGTGATCCTTGATAGAGATTTCTCTTAGCATCTTTTGATAGGCTGTATCATGGCATGCTTCCTCTCTAGTTAGCTCAAGTATTGGGTTTGTTTGGCATGGATACCTTTGTAGCTAGAGATCTAGCTGTTGATGGATTAATGAGTTAAGGAATGCCTTGCGACTAAGTGCATCAACGACTACATTCTCCTTTCCCAGTCGGTACTTGATTTCAAAGTCATACTCCTCCAATACTTTAATCCACCGACGTTGCCTCATGTTGAGCTCGTTCTGGGTAAGGATTCACTTGAGACTCTTATGATGAGTCACTAGAGTAAACTTGTTACCCAGCAGGTAGTGAGTGTCTCCAAAGCTTGACAACTAAAAGTTCAAGATCATGAGTAGCATAATTCTTCTCATGGCTCTTCAGTTTCTTGAAGATTATGCTATAGGATGACTTTCCTACATGAGCACACATCCTAAGGCAAGCATGCTAGTATCAGTTACGACCTCAAACTCCTTACTGTGGTCTAGAAGTTTTAGGATCGGTGCTGATACCAAACTTTGCTTCAACCTATCAAAGCTAGTTTTTTCAGTAGTTGACCATGCAATGGATGTTTGCTTCTTCAGTAAGTCTGTCAAAGGTGCTGCAATCAAAGCATAGTTTTTGATGAAGACCCTATACCATCTTGTCAATCTAAGAAAGCTATGTATTTATTTGACAGTTGTTGGTATTGGCCATTCAAGCACATCTCTGACCTTGGCTAGGTCTAATGATATTCCTTCTAATGATACTATGAATCCCAAATATTCAATCTGACGCTTGAAGAATGCACACTTCTTCATTTTTGCATACAGCTTATGAGACCTCATTGTCTCAAGGAAAATCCGAAGTTGAGGTTCATGATCTTCTTCCTGTTTAGAATAGACTAAAGTGTCATCAAAGAAGACGAGCACGAAGTTATCAAGATATGGTCTAAAGATATCCTACATTAACCTATTGAAGGTGGTAGGCGCATTCGTAAGCCCTAATGACATAACTAGAACTCAAAGTGTCCATATCTAGTGTTGAAGGTCGTCTTTGGGATATCTTCTTCCTTGATTCTTACCTGATAGTAACCAGACCTAAGATAATCTTGGAGAAGGTCTTTGCACCTTGAAGACGATCAAGAAGCTCATCTATTCTAGGAATAGGGTACTTGTTCTTGACAGTTGATTGATTCATCCCTCTGTAATCAATACATAGTCGAAGTGTTCCATCTTTCTTTTTCTGGAACAGTACTGGAGCTCCCCATAATGAACTGCTAGGATGGATGTAGCCCTGATCTAGTAGTTGCTTGAGTTGTTCATTCAGCTCAATTGCTTTCGGTATAGACATTCTATAGGGTCTCCTCGCAATTGGCGCAGCTCCTATTACTAGCTTGATCTCATGATCTACTTCTCTTTGAAGCGGGAGCTCTGTTAACTCTTCAGGAACTACAAATCACTTTACTTCTTTGTCAAGACAATCGTTGATTTTAAAAAAAAGTTTTATTCCATTCATATCAACATAGCCCTTTCGAGGTACAATTATTTCTTGGGGCAATGGAATAAGTTGATACATTAATTCGAGGAGAATAAGATGTTGTTGCATTCAGTTACATGAACTGAGTAGTTGTACGGATTGGGGTCATTGATTTTCAGGAATCGATAGTTCATTGGAAGATTAGGGTATCTTTTCCTTTGATATCCATTCTTCTCATGACGTCCCAAAACCTTGAGTCGGTCGGCAGGGATTCTTTGAATCACTTTTCCGTATGCATACTTATTCTGGTTAACCCTTCGACCTCTGACCTGTAGGGTCGCGTTTGCGTGAGCCTCAACAAAGATGAACAGTTTCACGATCTTCAAATCCTCCATCCACTTGATTCTCTTCAAGTTAATTTGAAGGTACGCAGGTCGATGGGCAGCTATGTAACAGATCCCTGAAACACCCATCCATCTCCGTTCCACGTACACAGGCAATGGATTGTAAATGCGGTCTAGGATGTTCATCATCTCAACCCTTTGTTGATAATCCGTGGAATGCATCGCGGTCATAAACATGACTCGGAACACTAAGAACCTGTTCCATGCTTCATAATTCTGCAAGACAGCATTGAAAGTAAGGAAATGTTTGGGACAATAACATTTGCTTTACTTCTTCTTATTAAAATTTCTTAAAAACAAGTCTTTTGTTGGTTCGCTCTGATACCAACTCTAACGTGTCCACTAGAATCATCTAGGACACATCTTAGCAGTCCATCAGAAAGGATGTCTAGAAAGCTCCGCCTGGCATTCCCATGGAATGTTACGGGATTTGCGATCTAGGTCTTCCCGCGTCTGCCACGTAGCGGAAGTATCCTGGCCGTTCCCACTTAGGATCGACTTGAATCAAGGTTTTCCTCATTGGTCATTATCTAACAGTAACTAGCGTCGGACCCAAGCGTATTACTTTACGCAGAAACGCCAGCTCCGAAGCAGATTTATGCTGCACTTGGTTCAAGGAGAATGGGAAACGAGGGGGATGGAAAGCTCAACCTCTCTGCCATAAGGTATAGTCCCATTTCGTTCCCCTAAAACATCATAAATTGGTTAAGACATAACTCTAGGTCATTGCTTTCGTTATTTGTTTTCTTTGACGATGGTTATCCCGCTGTCCTTCAAGATTTTTGAGAAAAGTTCCCGGCTAACCGGGACCACCCAACCGTAGGACGGACCCATGGCCCATCCTCCACACTTTCCTCGGTTTGTTTTAGTTATGTAATTATCTAACACATTAATTTGACATATAACAATTAGCTTCTTTAATTAATCTTGTTAAGCACTAGTTCCTTCACGCAATCTTATCACGTGACATAGAAAAACAATATCAAGCAAATTCTTTATTATCATTTCATCATTTTATCTTTGAAATACAAGGAGTTCTACCCGTAGGCTTGTCCATAATCCGCCCGAAGGCTATCCAGTAATCCCCAGGGATCACTATTCCAAGCTTCCGCCCGTAAACTAGTATGCGGGCCTCGAGATCCAATTCCGAGTCACGTTAGCCTCTTGTGCAGGTCCCGGAAGGCGAGGGATTTACAACCAGAGCCCCCCTTGGCATCCAAGCGTCCTCCTGCCCCAAGTAGAGCTCAACGGAAAGACCTCTCGTGGGGGGTTCGGTCCACGTTCCCGGTGTGGTCAACAACCCCCTTGGTTAGGGTCAGGCAGGCAGTCGGGGGTAATTGAAGCTGCCTCTCCCTTCAGGCCTTCAACCTGAAGCATTAGATATCATTTCATCCTTTAGTTCTTTGAGCAAACAATGCAAACATTGCTTTCTAAACTGTTACAAGCACAATCAATTCCAGTGGTCGTGTATTTGGCCAACTGTTAAGGAGTGAATCCTTCTCTCCGAATGCATCCAGCATTCGATCCGGGATCAATTGCGACTTGGCAAGATCCCCAAGGGTTTGTTTGTTCACCCTTTTTCCTTGGGTTAGGGCCATACCCTGTTAACTCAACTTAACCAATACCTTAGGTTTTATTAACAGTAAATCCTGGCGACCATGTCACTCCAATTTATTGATTGATCATTTGCTTCCTAGCAAATACCTAACTTCCCTTTACTTGGCAAATTTTCCCAAGAAAGGTGATATAACAGGATGACTACTCATCCTATTGCAAGTTAAACTTGCGCAAGAACCTGCCAACCTCATTCTAAGGAATGGAAAAACTCTCTTGTGAACAAACCACAAGTCCATGCGACGTTGCAACTTGTTGCACAAGTGTCGCATCTATTCCATGGGATCATTTCACTCATTAAACAGCATTTTCTGGTCACGGAATTATCTCCAGACAAGAATCAGGGTTTAGGGTGTCTTCTTACCCAACCCATTCCTAATTACACTAGGCCGACAATGTTCGGGTCCTAGGGATTCCAACTCAATTCGAGTTTCATCATTTGAACGAGTGATCCTTAGGGTAGAAACCTTAGATTGTTTTATGCACGAGCGTCCAATTTTCCCTACATTCCATGAATGTGGGTAGGACCTTTGGTTCAAGGGTTTCGTCTTGGTTACAAGTGCAAAACTAGGTCGAGTCCTTAACGTGCTAAACCCTAGTTAGCACTTGGGTTACTTATCGTATCAGTTGAGCCATCCTATGTGAACCCCTTGCAGGTTAGGTGATTTAGATAATTTGATATACTTGTCTTGTGACAAGGACGAACCATCCCTAGAGATGTTAACTTGATCTTAAAGGAGAAAGCTAGTTGTAACATCTCACAATTTAGGTAAACACACAAATTCCTAGAACCATTTCCATGCTCTTCTATTTCTTACGAGGTTAATAACTTTTCCTAATGAATCATTCAATGAATATTTGTCTAAAAATGTGACGTGCGATTAATCTTTCCATGCTTAGTCAAAGGTGCGCTTTAATAATTTCAACCTTAATGATAGGCAATAGGTGTTCTAGGCCGTCACTTTGACATGCACGACAAGGCAACATACTATTAAGGACGTTAAATGGATAGACAATTTCTTTATATGGAAAATACCAATGATCTAATTTCATGTCCTGAACTAATTCTAATCATTGTTCAAATAGTCGATTTATTTCCAATTGCATTTAACTTGACTAGGTGATTTTGAGCATGCATAGGTGCTTCCTAATCCATGAAGTTATCGTGATTAATGCAATGCTTTTGCATGGAATCAAAATTAGTAAAAACCTGGACTTATGGGCTTGGGAAGATATCCACATGACTATTAGGAGAAGAACCTCCCGCAGGCGCACCTTGTGACTTTTTAGGGCCATCATAGGCGTAATTACGGACTTCCGATTTGCCTTTACCCTTACCCGATCGGTGAATTTACTTGCCTTGGTGCGCAGCCTCAAGATCTTTCCCTTCTCCCTCGTACGCAGGAGATCCCTTCCGAAGTGTGGATCCTTGAGAATACCGACTTGCGGAATTTGGCCTTATGGGAGGCCTTGCGGGGTTGGAGCTTGGTTTGTGGAAATGGGGCTCCTACAAAGTTCTTGGAAATGGAGATTTTATGAATGGAGTTTCAAAAATTGAGGCCTTACGAAGGTGTTCGCGGAAAGGGCTCTTGTGAATGGGCGTTGCAAGAATGGATGCTTTAAGAGTTTTTCTTCTCCTTCCCTAAAATCCTAGGGCCGGCCTTGTGGGTGATTGGTGGGAAGGGGCTTGTAGGCTTCCCCTTCTTCTCTTCAAACCTCGGGCTAGGGGGGCTGGTGGGTGTTGCAATGGAAAAGGGGGTTTAAAAGGAACCCGTGGGGGGTAAAATGGGCTTTATGGGGAATCCATGGGAAGGGGGCTTAGAGAAGCCCCCTTAGAAGCTTCCTAGAGAAGTTTCTAAGAAGCTTCAGGTAGCTATGTGGAGGCTTTTGATGGCGACCGTGAGCTCTACAACAGCAGGCGGTGTCAGCGGCAGTAGCTCGGCCATTGGCGGCGTTCTCAGCTGGCAGCTCCCTCCAACATGGCGGCAGCTCCTTCCTCCTCCACGAACAGATTTAACAGCTCCCTCCCTTCCTTTACTTCCTTCCACCTTCCTCAACTATAGTCTCCACAGTCTGTCGCAACTCCCTCTCTCCTCACGGCGCATCATGGCACATTGGCAACGATCTAGCTCTGCCTCCCTCCTCCGCTCACTCCACACGATTTATATAGGTAAGGGGAGGGGATCCTCCCTCCCCCACGCGGCATCCTGCATGGGTTCACCCCCCCTCAGGCATCTAGCAAGGATGCTC
Organism: Lygodium microphyllum; assembly: GCF_053477565.2. Lineage (NCBI taxonomy): Eukaryota > Viridiplantae > Streptophyta > Polypodiopsida > Schizaeales > Lygodiaceae > Lygodium > Lygodium microphyllum. The sequence continues at coordinate 735,007 of NW_028229535.1, read as the reverse complement.
AGTCATCCTTGCTATTTTCCTCCCCTCCAGCACGATAGTCGCTGGGGGAAAAAGGGGGAAAATAAAAAAAATTCCCTTATTTTCAATTTATTATTCTCATGACCTCCTATTAAGAGGTGGTTCATGTGAAGAACGCGTGCTTAGAAATCGGGAATGTCACAACAGGGAAAATTAAACCAGCTTTCTGTAACTTCTGTAACTCCTCAAATAGCCCGTCCCTCAATTCAAAAGGTATACACCTTACCTTCTGACGCACAACAGGATGACTACCTTCTTTTACGAGAATAGTATGAACAGCCAGGCTAGGAGGAATGCCTCTCAACTCATCATAACTCCAAGAAAAGATATCGCGGAATTCTTGAATCAAGGACACATAGTCCTGCTTTCTGCTGAACTGAGCATGGAACCTAATTTAATTGGACGCAAATCATTCGGCGTGCCAAGGTCCAACTCAATCACATCTGTGTCTCTTATCCTATCTTGAGGCTCTATCGGCTCATTTATAGTTATCTGATAAATATCCTCTATAGTGGACCCCTCTTTAGATTCATCACTAGATGATGTCTCACTACCAGATGGATCATCTGTTGTTTCTAATTCAGTAGAGGATAAATGATCTCTCTCACTCTGAGAAGACTTAGGGTAAGCATAAACTATTACTCAATTAGCACCTCTACCTAGAACCACTTGACCGGCGGGTATATCGACTTGACAGTCTGTTCGTAAGATCCAAGGCCTACCTAGTAGGACTCGATAGCTAGGACGTCCTACAAATCTTATCACCCTAAAGTCTAAGAAGCATTCTACACTTTCAACTGTAACATGGACTTTAGTAATGCAACCTTCTGGTTTTCTTAGGCTATCATCACCCATTCTAAGAAGGGTGGAGCTATCTTTTTGGATGCCTAGACCCAACCTCTCCATCAACTATGAACTCATGATATTGACGGAGGACCCAGTGTCTACAATAGCATGCTCTACTAATATTCCATCCACATATGCTCGAACCCTAGGGAAATTCTTTTTAGCATGATCAAACCAATCTTCCCCTACTCGTGCTATGCCCAAAGGTTCTACAATATACCCAATACGCAGGATCTTCTTAGATTCCTTGCATACTCCTGGAGATAATTTAATCAACTGTAAGAGGTTTACATCTGGTTTGACTTCGCAAAGAGAACTTGCTAAATCAAAATCATGATAGGTAGTCAAAGCTCTCTTTTCTCGCCAAACCATTCTTTCTTTTGGTCTCAGGACTGGCTTTGGTGCTTTTTTTTTAGCTCTTGCCTTCTTTCTTGGCACTTCCTCATCCTTCTTAGGATCGGCTTTTCTATCAACAAGCCTTAAAGGCCCACCTTCCACGCCAGGATTCAGGACTTGCGTCCCCTTATCCCCTTGCTTAGGGTTTCCCTCCACCGGTTTTTCATTATCTCTATCACCCTATTTAGCCTTTTGGCCTCTTATCACGGCTCGTAGGTTAGAGGTTTCAGCGCCATTGATGCGTACAGCCTTGACAAGGCTAACTCCATTGCCTTGTGGCAACTCTTCTATAGTGGTCTTTCCCCTTTGCAGTATTCGTCTTGGTCCATCATTTTGCTGGAGGTCATTACCTTGCGCTCTATGATTGACTAGACCTAGATGTTTACTCCCTTGTTGGATGAAACTAATCTTACTCCAACAGGTAGCGGCTAAGTGGCCTGACTTCCCACAAATATGACATTTAAGATTTGGACAGTCTCTAGGGAAATGTTGTCTACCACACCACTTGCAGCAGCTGAATCTTGAGGGACCACCCTCTTTAGGGCGTCGACTCCCTGTTAGATTCTGCTGTTTCTTCACGAAATTGATGTCAACAACTATTTGCCGATATTATTCAGAAATCATGTCAGTATAATGCTTCATCATATCCTTAACTTCGCCAAGGACATTAGATGCACTCGACTCATAGTCTTGATTGTCTATCCGTCATTCCATTGGCCTAACAATTTGATTGGGCATTGGTTGTTGACTTACAAGAACAACATTAGGGTTCAAAACTTAGCCTACAATATTTGGTGGATCCAACTGACTAGCCATAGGCATAGTCACATTGGGAGGAGCTGGCAGCAAAGGTATATTTTGAACCATGCTTCCTCTCCCATTAGGGCTATTCATAGGCATCCCTTGACTTCCATTCATCAATGGTAAAATTTCCTCCAGGTACTAGGCCCGCATTAAGATTTATTTGCGAGGAGTAGGCCATTTGTAATCGTGACTCTACTCCTGCCCGTGCGATGGTGGTGTCTATATCAGCCAAAGCCACATTGCTCAATTGTACCTAAATATTGAAATCAAATCCATGCAAGAAGTATTGCAATTGGACAGTCGGCATAATAGGAATGTAAGTTTGTAACTTACGAAATACTTCCTTAGGCTTCTTGGAATAGGCTTTCACATTCTCATGGGGGTCTTGGCATGTTACATTCAAAACATGCAACTAGTATTGGCCACCTCTTTCAAGGGCATATTCTCCTCGGAAAGCTGCATAAAATTGGTCGATTTTGATGATGGTTCCAGTCTCTAGGCTATGATACCATACTGCATCCCTTCCCTTTAATGTCATGTTAAAGAACATCATGAGATGTCCCTCATCTTTGATGTGATAATTAAACATTAATCTTTGGAATTCACAAATGTGAAACTCCGCATTTTCTTTAGCTAACCCATTAAAAATGGGCAAAGGAACTTCTAAAGCTGGCAAATCCAATGTCCCTGCACGAATCGCAATGGGTTGTGCCATGACGACAATCGGATTGACAATAGGAGGTTGAACTGATGGAATCACACCCCCACTTGAATTGGGTTGGCTTGGTGGAAGAGAGAAAGAACTTCCGCTTCCTCCTGCACCTAAAGGACTATGTGCAGCAGTTGGGTTACTAAGACCACTTCCTCTTATGCGTATCGGGCTACTCCTTTGAGGAGAATAGTGACTCACAATCTCCAATCGCCGTCTAGCCCTCTCAGCACGTTCGGCTTTTGGTTATTCCGCCTGACGATCCTTGTCAGAGGATATAAACCAACTTTTTAGTTCCTAAATACCCTAGATTCCAGAACCACCACTTGTTGGTAGATCTCGGCAGACGCCCCACTGATGGGACCTCAAATGGGCCGGCATTGGCTATGGCACTAGTCAGACCTCATGCTCATGAAAGACAAACACACCCTCACAGCCTTGCGAACCAGGAGCGTCTATCTGGTGTTGCTAAAGGACAAACTGTCCTAAAGTCTAATCTATGCGTTTATAGTTTTATAGGTTTGTAGTCCAATGTTTCCCTTTCTAAAACTCGTCAAAGGGAGAACCCATATATATCGGCCATAAATACCACGATAATCACACACATGGGAGGCAACCTCTCGGTAGAAACACCACGGCCCCACTGCAGCTCTCCTACATCGTAGGGATTAGCCCCTTGATGCGCTGCCCAACATATAAAACAAATGAACAAACTCCACTCTTCATTTTAAACGTCTCCAGGAGATACCATGTTTCCTTTCCAAATAATCCCCCAAGAAACGAACGTCTATCCTACGGCTTAGGATGCCTTGCCACACTCAAGCGTGGGTCATTGTCATTGAAAACAGGTGCTATGCATCCAGGTTTTATATTCCGATACCATGATCAGTCATGCACATGCAAAGGTGAATGATTTTAAAGTGCTCAAACATCATTTTAAATCAGAAACACGTGCTTGTGCACAATCAGGCTTTTCAAATGCATTTACTAACCCGTTGCACCGATGAAAGGATAGCACAAAGATAACACTCGTACTACTATCCTCTTAATTAACATACCACAAACTCTATGACATGATGTGCATCAGAAAATCAGCAACAATCAGCATGAAAATCACACCATTCAAACCACCCAACCCCCTACGTTTAGGTATTGCTTTTGTTGCATAGGTGTAGAGGTTCATTTTGTCATGTTTTGATGTATAAAAAGCAATAAATCACAAACTTTGACAAAGAGATAAGGAAAACTGATGGTAAACCTCATGCTTTGCCACTACTATATATCCACAAACAATCATTATATTTTTTCTTATTTTTCCAAGACGTATTTCTATTTTTTTCCTTATTTTTCCCATTTTTTTGATTTATTTGGCAATAAAATATGCTATTTTCCAGTTTTTCTTGTCCCAATCACTTCAGCATACCAATATTCAATTTATCTTCCATTTTCCCCCCATGGGAATATTTTTTACCCACCCAAAATGGAGAAACTACCATTTTGCCACTTAAAAACCGCATTTCGGGTTTACAGGAATTAAATAAAGCATGTAACTCATTGCAAAATCAAGATTTTTTGATATACAGCAATTACGCATAATGCAAATAGCACTCACACAAATTTTCATCCAATAAGAGCATAATTATCGTCATAAACTATAAAAAATCCTTCATTTTCTTCATAAAAATGGTCATACCGTGTTTTTACTTAACCCGAGACGCCTTGAATGCATGCATGACCAGCAAACGAAGCCTCCATTGCTCTCAATCCAATGATGCACTTCAATCTTCAGCATCTCCATCAATTTCCATCACTGTTTCCTTCATTCTCCCTCCCCGGTTCCTTCGTCAAGATGGTACACATGAACAACCCATAGAGAAGAGAGAGAGGGAGGAGAGACAAATACTAGAATCTGTTCTCTTCATCCGGGCAGCCATTCCTCGTGTGAAGGGTGGCGATAAGATCAGCAAAGAGAGAGAAGTTCAGCCCCAATGTCTGTTCCATGTGGTACTCACAGCCTAGCATTCGTGATCATGAAGGAGAGGGTGAAAAATGCGCCGTTGCTGTCCACGCCATGCCCTCCACATTTTTTCACGCCTTCTTCATCAAGAATTAGAGGGGGGGTCAAAGGTCCCAAAGGGCATCCCCTCTCTTTTGGTCCAAGTTTTGGCCACCCTTTCATATCTTGCCCATTTTGTGGCCATTTCCTCTTCTGGACTCCGATTCGAGCTCTGAAAAATCCTGGGTGTCCGTCTTGACAACCCGCACTGATTGGCAGCTCCTGACATCCCGTACTTCAATCAGAAAAATTATCAAAAATCCACAAGTGTCTCTCGGGCACCTTTTAAAAGCCGTCTTTCACTTGGTGCTTAAAATCGTCCTAGCTGCAACCGCCGCCTTCGATGTTAAATATTTTTTCCCTAAATTTCGGATTTTATGGAAAATTTTAGGCACATCCCGGGCTCAAAACTCTGCTCTCAAGGTGTGCCAAAATCACTATCAAGACTCTCACTAGAGTCATATCCTGAAGTCAATGGACTTGTAACAACATAAAAAGCCTTCTCTTTTCTTGTATCTCTCCCCCTCACCAATGTATCCATGTCAGTGGATGGAGACCCATGGCTGCATAGCCTACTTGTCCAAGGACTTACACTACCAGATGCATCCTGAGTAGTTCCACTGATAGAAGAAGTGACTTTTGTCCATTTTCAGCATAAGTTCCTTGTGAAGTGTCATCATATAGTGTAGCCTGCTTATCACCATACCAAGATGCTAACTCATCAAATATGATATCACCACTAAGCAGTATCTCTCATTAGTCAAAACAATGAACTTATATGCCTTTCTTTCCTATAAATATCCAAGGAAAACACACTTCATTGCTTTAGGGTTAAGTTTCTTCAATTTTTCATCGAGAACATGAACATAGGCAATATTATCAAATACTTTCAAATGTCGTATGTGAGGCTTGTAGCCACATAGCTGCTCATAAGGTGTTTATTCATATATTCCTACAGTAGGTGTTCTATTCATAATATAAACAAATTTAAGTGCTTCTTCAACCCAATAAGACAAAGGCATATCCTTCTCATTTAACATGTCCTTGGCTACCTCCATAAACACCATGTTCTTTCTTTCAACAACTCCATTCTGATATGGAGTATAGCTATCAGTCAATTGTCTCCCAATCCCATGCTTTGCTAAGTATTGTCAAACTCCTTTGAGACATAATCTCCACCACCATCAGATCGTAAGCATGAGAGAAAAAATAGTTAAGCTCTTTTCCAACATGAGCTTTAAAATCTATAAAGCTTTTTAACACCTAATCTTCATGCTTTAAGATGTATATCAATGTCTACCTACTATAGTCATCCACAAATGTCATATAGTATTAAGACCCACCAAGTGATACATTATGTGTAGGTCCCCAGACATCTGAGTGCACAAGTTGTAAAGGCTTGCTGCTATTCTGTGTATTCCTAGAAAATGGAAACCTGGCTTGTTTTCCAAAATTTGACATGTTGAGCATACATTTCCCAAATAATCATACTTAAACCTTGGTAGCCTTGTAACAAGCTCCTAATGCTGCGTATTTTTTAGCTTTTGGACATTTTTATATCCAATCCATATATGTCATATATCAATGTCGCAAATACTTTCCTCATCATCATTAGCAAGCATAATAGCATTCAACTCAGGTATGTTTGCATCTAGTGTAAACATCCTGCCATGTCTCTAGCCTTTAGCAACCAATCTACATCCTTTGCTGCCATACTCCTTTATGAAGCAACCATCTCTAGTAAATCATGTAAGTTTTGCTCAATCATCTGACCTACAGATAATAGATTCTTGGCATAATGAAAGGAACAATCCTTGTGTGTGTTATGTCGTGCTGAGAATCATCTCCAATACATACATAGCCATTAGCACCTGATTTTAGCTCAATAAACCACTCGCCATGTGATGTCATGTGGTTTGAGGCACCAAAATCTATATATTAGACATCATCAGACTCTCCTTACTGCTTGCCCTTGTTGCATACATGAGACATAGCAAAGAGTCTTTCACTAGTCTTTGGCTCTACATGACTAGAAGATGCATATAGTGACCTTATTGTCTATTGTTTTTTAATCAGCATGCTTTTTCCAACACTCTCTGCAATGCGGCCATGCTTACCACAGTAATGGCAATCTTTATCCTTGTTTACATTTTCATGACTAGACTGAGTATACTAGGATCCTCTGCCCCTAGCTAAGATCTCCCCTTCTCATGGGAGTATCCACTAGCTCTACAAGAGCAAATCCCTACTAACTTTTTCCATGCTGAGATGCATGCTGCTGACTTCTCCTACCATGGCTATGTCAAGAATCACATGATGCGGGGATGTGCTTGAGTTGCTGCACCAAACACACACTGTATACACAAGAGGAAGCTCACTCAAGAACACAAGAAGAGACATGGAGGCCAGAACGTTTTCTTGCTAATTTTTCTTCTTCTTCCACACACTATAAAATAAACACAAGGTATAGATAAGATACAACATAAAGGAAAGTGGCCTTCTAAGTCAAATAGTGCATAACCGACTACACTAATCGACTGGCATTATATCTTTACCAGCTGTACGTATGTGTAACAAACTAAATATAATAAGTGATAAGTCAGTGGCCATGTGAGTATCATAATGACCACCAACGTGCTAAGTATAGACATGGGGACTCATCTAACCAGGTAGTCCATCATCAATGTCCACACGTATTGAGCTTGCCATCTCAACACTCCCCCTAAAGCTCAATTCTATCTCTGCAACTCCAAGTAAGCTTCAGAACTTTTGAAGCTTCTCTGCACCTACCAATGCCTTTGTGAAAATGTCAGCTATCTAATCCTGTGTGTTGACATATACCAAGTCAATCTCTCCTGCAAGTACCTTCTCTCTCACAAAGTGGTAGTGCACTTCAATGCGTTTTGTCCTAGCATGGAACACTAGATTCCTAGCTAGCTGTATATTGCTCATGTTGTCACAATGAATGACAACTGGACAATCTCCCTGCATGTCCAAATCACCTAATAACTTTTGTAGCCATACCACCTCACATGCTGCCATAGCAGCACCTCTATACTCAACCTCTGTACTCAATAAAGCAATTGTAGGTTGCTTTTTGCTACTCCATGTAACTGCTGCACTACCAAGGGAAAACATGAACCCACTCATAGATCTTTTGTCTGACATGCTACCATCCCAATCTACATCTGTGTATCCAAAGACATGTACGTCCTTACCTGCCTCATAAAAAAGTCCATAATATAAAGTGGACTTCACATATCTCAATATACGTCTAGCTCCATACAAATGAGGGTTTCTAGGTATTTGCATAAACTGTCTGACAAGGCCAACAACATAGCTCAAGTCTGGCCTTGTGATAGTCATGTAAATCGAACTCCCCACTATCCTCCTGAATATAGTAGGGTCTTCTATCTCGTCTCCAACATCAGCACTCAGCTTCACATTTTGCTCCAATGGTACTGAAAGAGGCTTACATGCTGTCATACCATACTTGGATAACATATCCAAGCCATATTATCTTTTGGAAAGCCATATACCATCATCACATCTGATCATCTCAATACCAAGAAAGTATCTGAGCTCAACCAAATCTTTCATCTCAATCTTCTTCTTCAAGAAGTCCTTAACTTCAGCAATCCCATTGTCACCATCACCTGTAATAATCAAGTCATCCACATAGATGACTATGATGACCAAACCTGCATCTTGCTTTCTCACATAAGTGAGTGATCAACATGAGAAATACAAAATCCAATATTGACAAGATACTCTCCAATCTTATCAGACCATGCTCTAAGTGCTTTCTTCAGCCCATAGAGCGCCTTCTTTAACTTGCACACATATGTGGGATGCTCTAAATCCTCATAACCTGCCGGCTGCTCCATATACTCTTCTTCTTGCAATTCACCATGCAAGAAGGTATTCTTAACATCCATTTTCTACAAACTCCAACCTTTGGCTACTGCCAAGGCAATCACACATCTAACTGTCGCCATCCTAGCAACTGGACTGAATGTCTCTTCATAATCTACGCCATATGTTTGAGTATAGGCTTTTGCAACCAGCCTAGCTTTATACTTGCTAGTTGAACTGTCTGCATTATGCCTGCCTTTGTAAACCCGCTTACAACCAATAGCTTTCTTACCCTTAGGTAAGGGTACCAAATCCCAAGTCTTATTGTCTTCTAATGCAGCCATCTCCTCATCCATTATTGCATCCCAATGAGCATGACCAACAACATCCTCAAAACAAGTGGGCTCAACATCGTCAACTAGTTTCACCATATAAGCATAATGGTGAGCTACATAACCTTCAAAACCCAAATCTTTTAACAGGATATCTGACCTTGCTAGATCTGCATACCAGCGGATCACTCAATGGAGCCTTTACATTACTATGAGCTCTCTGTATACCTAGTGTCGTGACTGAAGCAATGCCAAGCTCATCATCCAAACTCTCCAAACCACTAGAATCTCCATCAAATCCCAAATGACTGGTAGATGCATCATTACCATCCAACACTTTCTTCTTTCCTTTGTCCTTCCCTGCAACACTTATAGATCCACCTGAAGATGTGGGGCTACTCCTTGGTCTCCCAGACCAAGGGCTCACTGTAGGTATAGTATTTGATGATGTTTTTGGTCCACTAAGACTCTGGGATTCTTGTTTATCTTTTTGCACATAGCTGTCCTGATCATTATCATCATCCAAAACATCACCAGTAGGTGTATACCAACTTCCCATCTCATCAAAGATAACATCCCTGCTCACTAAACTCACCTATGAGAGGGTTATAACAGCGATACCCTTTTTTTTCTAAAGAGTATCCAATAAAAATACATTTTTTTGCCTTTGGATCAAGCTTCTTCTGTAGCACATGAACGTATGCAACACAGCCAAATACCTTCAAGTGCGATACATCAGGCTTCTTGCCAGTAAAGCATTCTTCAGGAGTCATCCCATGAACTGCAGCTGTGGGAGTTCTGTTCATAATGTAGATAGCAGTATGGACACCCTCATACCAAAAATGTTTGGGCATATTCTTTTCATCCATTAATGCCTGTGCAACTTCTGCAATATGCACGTTTTTTCTTTCTGCAACACCATTTTGTTGTGGGGTATACCTTTAAGTAAATTGCCTCTTATCCCATGAGTCCTAAAGAAGCCACTGAACTCATTAGAGAGGTACTTTCCCCCTCCATATGATTTCAAGCACTTCACTCTTAAGCCTTTTTTTGTTTCAACAGTTGCCTTAAAAGATTTGAAGTGCTCAAACACATCACTCTTTTCCTTCATGAAGTATACCCATAGTTTCCTTGAATAGTCATCAATAAATGTGACAAAGTATTTGCTGCCACCAAGAGATACATTCTGTGTAGGCCCCCAAACATCTATATATACTACATCAAGTATATTTTTTCTCACTTCTCTATCATGCGAGAAGGGTTGTCTCACCTGCTTACCAAACTGGCATGCTTCACAGACTTTATGCAATTCAGTAACTCTAAGAGAAGGCAACCCTATAACCAATCCTCTAGACTGCATTAATTTCAGCCTTTGCACATTTGCATGGCCAATACGTTTATGCCATATTTCAATATCTGCAACTATTCCTTTTCCTTTAGCATTGTAATGTGTCCGCTCATCCACTTGTGGGACACGTCTTAGCAGCCCATCGGGAAGAGAGTCTAGGAAGCGCCGCCTGGCATTCGCAAGGAATGTCATAAGGTTTGCGATCTAGGTCTTCCCGAGTCTACCCCGAGAGTGGAAGTATCTAGCCGTTCCCACTTAGAACCGACCTGAAGTCAGGGTTCCTTTCCTATCATCAAAGTCTCTAGGAAGTAGCTAGTGTCGAGCTCCAGATGAACCACTTTATGTAGGAACAACAAAGTCGAAGCAGATTTATGCTGCACTTGGTTCATAGAGAATGGGAAAGGAGAGGGATACGGATTCTAACTCTACTATAACTAGGTCTTCATAGTCTCATTATCACATCTATTGAGAAAAGTTCCTAGCTAACCGAGACCACCCTTCCATAGGACGCACCCAAGTCACATCCACCGCACTTTTCTCGGGTTGCTTAGGTATCTAATTACCTACCACATTATGTTTGACATGCAAAAGAAGCTTCCTTAATTAATCAATTAAAACACAAGTTCCTTCATGTAACTTAGGCACTGACACAAAAACAATGTCAAGCAAGTTCCTTTTTCAAATATCTGGTCTTTATTTATCGGAATACATCAAGTATCATGCCCGAAGGCTATCCTAGCAATCAACAGGATTGCTGCTCCAAACCGTAGACTAGTACACAGGCCTCGAGATCCCATCTTGAGTCATGTCGGCCTCTTGTGTCGGATCTGGAGGCAAGGAATTTATAGCCAGAGCCTCCCCTAGCACCCAAGCATCCTCTTGCTCCAAGAAGCACCCACGAAGAGACCTCTCGCGACGGGTTTGGTCCATATACTCGGCGCGGCTAACAACCCCCTTGGATAGGGCCAGGTAGGCAGTCGGAGGTAAGTGAACCTGCCTCTCTCTCTAGGCTTTTAACTTGAAGCATTAAGTGTTTTGCCTTGAATTAGTTCCTTGAGCAAGGAAGTTCAAACAATGTACATAAGTGTACAGTCACGATCATTTCGAAGGTCGTTTGTACAACCAACTACTAAGGTGCGATTCCTTTCTCCCGAATGCTCCCAGCATTTGATCTTGGATCATTCGTGACTTGGTGATATTCCAAGGGCTTGGCAAGCTAGGTTGCATGTTTCCCCTTTTCCTTTGGGTTAGGGTTTGTATCCTACCAACCCTAATTATCCTTACCTTAGGTCTCCTTGCAAGATACATCATGGACAACCCCATTATCAACTACTGGTTATCTCCTAGATCCCTTGAAGTACCTATGTACCTCTATCTTTGATCTTAATTGATCAAGATTGTCTATCCCCTTGACCATGGTTGGTCAAGATGGTTTTGTTTAGGACAGTCCTACTCCGTCTTAAGTATAATCTTCTTAAGCCCTCTTCATAATACTCACAAGCGCTTAAGCTTTTACCTATCCCTCTTAAAGTCACCAAGGTCTTTGAGATGGGACTCATGGACCGCAATCCCATTTGGTAAATTACAAACAACGTTGAATTTTTCCCAACAACTTTAATACATGCAACGTAATGCCATGCCTTCTTTCAATGCTTACAATTTTAATATAATCCACATGATATTTTATGCCACACATGCGAAGGTACTTTCTAGGCATGCAATCTTAACATTATCCTCTATGTAATTATTTACATGATCTATAACCTTCTTGAATGATCTAACTTTATGTGATCATTGTATGAGTCTAGCTGCACTTTAATCTTTTCTGTAGATTATTACATGTACCTTAGAATCCTTCTTGTGATACGGACATGCACTTTGTTTCTTTCAATGTCCTCTGAAATGCATTTTAAGCAAGAGATTATGCAAGGAGCAATGCACTTTATGCAAGAATTCATGCAATACATTTTTGGTAATTTACGATGCAATTTATCTAATCAATTTCACCTATTATGATGTCATCTTACTATGAAAATTAACTTGTTTGTTGCATACATCACAACCAAGTTACCTAGGAAATTATCAATCAGGCAATTAATGTGATGCATGTGAATATGATTTTCACTACGATAATTATAATCTATGATTTAATAAGAGAGCAATCTGGGTTTGGAGTGATGTCTTGATTCCAGTGGTATTGATGCTTGCCTGATGAACCATTTGTGGTTGCGGTGCCACCTTGATTTGAACCTCCATCCATGCTTGCAGGGTTTCTGGCCATCTTTGTGGAAGTACGCTTCGGGGCCACACTCGAAGACACATGTATGAGTGATAGAGTTCTCGCACTCTCCTATGCAAGATTCTCGCCGCCTTTCCTTGAGTGGAGGAAGAGATTGAAGGGGAGTCTATTTTCAGAAATTCTTCTTCTTCTTCTTCTTCTCTTCTTCTCCTCTCTCTCTCTCTTCTTTTTCTTCTTCTCTTCTTCTTCTCTCTTCTTCTTTTTCTTCTTCTTCTTCTTCTTCTTCTTCTTCTTCTTCTTCTTCTTCTTCTCCTTCTCTCTCTCCCTCTTCTTCTCCTTCTTCTTCTTCTTCTCCTCTTCTTCTCCTTCTCCTTCTCTCTCTCCCTCTTCTTCTTCTTCTTCTTCTTCTTCTTCTTCTTCTTCCCTTCTTCTCCTTCTCTCTCTACCTCTTCTTCTCCTTCTTCTTCTTCTTCTCCTTCTTCTTCTTCTTCTCCTTCTCTCCTTCTCTTCTTCTACTTCTCTCTCTCTCTTCTTCTTCTTCTTCTTCTTCTTCTTCTTCTTCTTCTTCTCCTTCTTCTTCTTCTTCTCCTTCTCTCCTTCTCTTCTTCTACTTCTCTCTCTCTCTTCTTCTTTTTCTTCTTCTTCTTCTTCTTCTTCTCTCTCTCTCTCTCTTTTTCAGCGATGATCATGGGGAGGGGGGGCTGCACTGCAGACGACGAGGGGGGGGCATTGTTCACGAGGGAGGGGAGGGTTCCAGGCTGACATGGAGGGGGGCTGCTGAAGGCAACGAGGGAGGCGGCTTCCTCCCCTTATATGGTGGGGGGGAGGTGGTAGGGGGGGGTGGGAGACGGCCGTTAAGGGCTTCCACCCCTTCCACCTGAGGGGGCTGCATGCCCCCCCTTTTCATTAACTCATTCTCTCTCTCTTTCTCTCTCCCCGCCATGTAGTCGGCAGGGGGAGAGAGAGGGAGAGTAAAAAAATTTAAGTTAATTTTTAAAAAAATTTAAGAGGGGGGATTCTCATGGGGGGAGGCACGGGGGGCACGGGGGATATTACATCCTCTCCCCCTTAGAGGAATTGAGATGTCCTCATCTCGAGAAGACATGGGGGTATTATTGGTTGAGAGTATTTTCATCCATCTAGGTGGCATCCTCTTCTGGATAATCTTTCCATTGGATGAGGTATTCTCTCAAGGTCCTTGATCTCAAATGCCTCTCCCTAACATTTAGGATTCTATCAGACTATAGCTCAAGGACTCCTTGACTAGGCATTACAATTTGCTGATCATCAAGTACATGATTCGGATTAGGTAGATGCTTTTTCAATAGGCTAACGTGGAATACATTACGGGTAGCTGTAGTTTGTAAGCATTAGACCCTAGGCACTTGGTGATCTTATAAGGTCTGCAATACCTCGGAGTTAGCTTCTTTTACTCTCCCAAGGACAGTGAACTCTTTTTAGGGTGTACACGGATAAAGACCATATCACCTTCAACGAAGGATCTGTCTTGCCGGTTCAAGTCAACGTAAGCCTTTTGTCTATCCTTGGTAGCTTGAATGTCTTGTCTTATTGATTTGATTTGATCATCCATGTCTTCCAACATCTATCTTGAAGCTTCTACCCTTAAAGTTGGATGCGAGAAGTTTAAAGGGGTACGAAAATCATGCCCATACAATGCTTGGAAAGGGGTCATCTGAATACTCTATTGATAAGAAGCATTGTAGGCAAACTCAAATAATGGTAAGTATTGAATTCACTTTTTGGGTTCGCGACAACAGTGTGCCCTAAGCATATCTTCAATGACTTGATTGACTCATTTTGTTTGACCATCAGTTTGAGGATGGTAAGTTGTACTGAAACAAAGTTGAGTTCCAATAGCCTCAAAGATAGCCCTCCAGAAGTGTGATGTGAAAAGAGAGTCACGATCACTAATGATTCTTCTAGGTAACCCATGAAGTTTGAATATTTCCTTGATGAATAATCTTGCGATGTCTGAAGCTTTATAGTTTGTCTTGACAGGGATGAGATGTGTGACCTTGGTGAGCATATCTACTAAAACCATAATAGAGTTATATCCTCCCTGAACTTGGGGTAAGCCAACAATGAAGTCAATACTAATGAATTCCCATTTCATTTGAGGAATGTCAAGTGGTTGCAATTTCCCAGGCATTTTAACATGTTATGCCTTAATGCATTGACAAGACAAACATTCCATGACATGCTTGAGTACGTCCCCCTTGAGCCTTTCCGAATAATAGCTCTTTCTGACCGCATGAAGGGTCTTGGCATAACCAAGATGTCCTAAGAAAGGGGAGTCATGGGCTTCCCACAGTATCTTCTGCTTGAGAGTTTGGCTTGCAAGGATACATAATCTTGTCCTAAAGTAGACAAGTCCATTATTGATAGAGAATTCTTGATTCTTCATCTTTAACTTTGGGTCTTGATCCTTGATGGGGATCTCCCTTAGAATTTTCTGATAAAATGGGTCATGATATGCCTCTTCTTTTGCTAGGTCAAGAATTGGGTTGTTTGGCATTGATACCTTTGTGGCTAGAGACCTTGCGGTTGATGGATCTTGCAAAATGAGAGAATTTAGAAATGCCTTGCAATTAAGTGCATCGGCAACTACATTCTCTTTTCTAGGCCTATATTTGATTTCAAAATCATATTCTTCCAGCACTTTGATCCATTGATGTTGCCTCATATTAAGCTCATTCTAGGTGAAGATCCATTTAAGACTCTTGTTGTCCGTTACTAAGGAAAATTTGTTACCTAGAAAGTAATGTATCCAAAGTTTGAGATCATGGATGACAGCCAATAGCTCCAGGTCGTGGGTAGCATAATTCCTTTCATGGTTCTTCAATTTTCTTGAAGAATATGCTATGGGATGACCTTCTTGCATAAGTACACATACTAAAGCAAGTGCGCTAGCATCAGTTACCACTTCAAACTCCTTACTAAGATCAGGAAATTTTAGGATGGTGTTGATACCAAGCTTTACTTTAGTTTGTCAAAGCTGGTCTGTTCAGCCATACAATTGCTACTTGCTTCTTTAGTAGATCAGTCAGAGGTGCTGCAATCAAATCATAATCTTTGATGAAAATCCTATACCACCCTGTCAACCCAAGAAAACTACATATTTCTTGGACAAAAGTTGGTGTTGGCCATTCAAGAATGTCTTTGACCTTAGTTGAATCTACTAAAATTCCTTCTGCTGATACAATGAATCCCAGATATTCAATCTATCACTTGAAAAATGCGCTCATTGTTTCAAGGACAATGCAAAGTTGGGGTTCATGATCCTTTTCTTGTTTTGAGTAGACTAGGATATCGTCAAAAAAGACAAGTACAAAGTCATCAAGATAGGGTCTAAAGATATCCTGCATTAACCTATTGAAGGTATCAGGAGCATTTGTCAGCCCGAATGACATCACTAGGAATTTGAAGTGTCCATACCTTATACTAAATGTACTCTTCGGAATATCTTCTTCCTTCCTTATCGGATAATATCCTGATCTGAGATCTATCTTTGAGAAGACCTTTGCTCCTTGAAGATGTTCAAGTAATTCATTTATACCCTCTGTAGTCAATGCATAGGCGAAGCGTTCCATCTTTTTTCTTTTGGAACAACACTGGAGCTCCCCATGGAGAACTGCTAGGACAGATGTAGCCTTTATCTAACAGTTGCATGAGTTGCTCTTTGAGTTTGATAGCTTCCAAAATGGACATCTTATATGACCTCCTTGCGACCGGTGCAGCTCTTGGCACAAGTTTGATTTCGTGGTCGACTTCCCTTTGGGGAGGAAGTTCCGTTAGATCTTTAGGAAATACATCTGCGTATTCCTTTAACCATGAAGGTTCTTCTCCAGATTCGTGATTCTAATCTAGCTTATTTAGTTTAATCAGATAGACAAGTAGACCCTTTTGAACACCTTTTATTATCAATGTTGCTTTTGCCAACTATATTTTTGGCTTACCAACCTCGCCTTGAGTCGTGACTAGTTTCCCTTCAGAATTTCGGAAGGAGACTTGGCCCTTCCCACAATGGATGTGGGCATGATTGGGTATTACTCAATCCATTCCGAGTAAACATTCGTGGATACCTAGGTTCATTACCCTGAATCTCATAGAAGTTGGCTTCGCACCCGGTAGGAATTTCACCTTAGAAGTTTGCCTAGTACAAGTGACTTCGTGACCATTTGCTAATTCCACAAGTAAGGTAGGTGCATCTATTGTGGCTATCCCTAATCTTTTTTCACAGATTGGTGAGATGAAGGAATGTGTATTGCCATAGTCAATTAGGGTTTTGAAGCTTTTACCTTGATATTTTGATGGAGTTTGGATCACCGAGAATTGGCGATTCAGACCCTTCTTGTGAAGAGTGGCGTGAACCGTTGCCCTCTCAATGTTAGCATCCATGGATGGATCTTCTTCATTGTCCAGCTCCTTTTGAAAACATTGGAGGTTCTCCCTCTGGCCATAATGGTGGTTCCTTGGCCATGAGTGGCTCTATTTTGACCTTGGAATTGCCCTCGGCGATGCCCTCTGCCAAGCTTGGGGCACTCCCTCTTGAAGTGTCCGGGCTCATTGCAATGGAAGCAATGTGGGTTGCGATCGTTGCCTTGTGTTGGAACAAATTTGTTGACAACATTGACCCTAGATTTCTTTCTTTGGCCTTGATTCTGACCCTGTGCTCTTTTAGTCTCAGCCTTAGACGTACCCGTATTCTGATCCTTGTAAGGCCAAATCTTGTTGTACCTTGGCTTGGTATGCACCTCCTGTATTATTGGAGTAGCTCGGATGAGTGCGTCTTGTAGGTCCGTTGGGTGCATTGATTCCAATCGAGTGTTTATGGGTGGATTCAACCCAACACAGAATTTTGATACTTGTTGTGCCATATCCGTTGGAGGTGTATACTTTAGGAGTGAAACAAACTTCAAATAATATGCTTCCATGGATAATCCTAGTGGCTTCAAGTCATAGGATTCATTCATATTTTTTGTGCGGTAGGGGGGTGGCAGATACCTCCGTCGCACAGCTTCCTGAGGCTTATCCCAAGTGACTGTCCCCTCTGAGATCGCTTGGTCTCTGCACCACTCTTTCCACCAAAGCCTCGCTTCGCCTGTAAGCTTAAGTTTGGCGAGCATGGCTTGGTTAGCAGGTGCAATTCCTGCTGCCTCAAAATGGTCCTCCATGGACTCAATCCAGATCTCGGTGTTAGCTTGAACAGTCCTACCCTTGCCATCAAACTCAGGTGGCTTAATTTGTTTGAGAAGGAATTTCTTCTCTTGAGCCACAACTGAACTCAATGCGGGAGTCGGATTTGGAACCTGCGCTTGGGGTTTTATCTGGACAATAAGATTCTTTATGTTAGCATCTTATCATATGTTCCCATATTATGTTAATATGACTAGCACAGCCTATTAGCCAAGTGATTTAATCACTTAACACCTTAGCTAACATTTATGATCAAGATAGACAATTGTAAAAAGTCTTATTTATTCATGAGGGCATAACCCCTTGCGTATATTTATTTTGGATAAGTAGGACAGGTTGATTGATACATTAGTTTGGGGGAAATAGGATTGTGTTACAATCGGCTATAGGGACGTAATAATAATATGGAGCGGGGTCATGGATTTACAGAAAACGGTACGTCATAGGAAGCTTGGGGTATCCCTTCCTTTGATACATGTTCTTCTTGTAGCACCCTAACACTTTGATTTTGTCACCATAGATTACCCGGGTCACTTCTTCATAGGCATACTTGTTCTGCTTGCCTTACCGACTACTAACATGCAAAGTTGCGTTTATGTGAGTTTCAACAAAGATGAGCAGCTTTGCGATCTTTAAATCCTCCATCCACTTGATTCTCTTCAAGTTGTTTTGAAGGTATGCGAGTCGGTGGGCTGCTATGTAGTATATTCCTGAGTCTCCCTCTACTCACCTTCACTTTTTTATCCCTTTATTTTGCTCCATTAAGTTCCCTTGTAATCTTTAGATCTCATTGGTTTGCTCTGATACCAACTATAACGTGTCCGCTCGTCCACTTGTGGGACACATCTTAGCAGCCCATTGAGAAGAGAGTCTACGAAGCGCCACCTCGCACTCACAAGGAATGTCATAGGGTTTGTGATCTAGGTCTTCCCGAGTCTGCCCCGAGCGGAAGTATTCGGCCATTCCCACTTAAGACTGACCTAAAGTCAAGGTTTCTTTCCTATCAGCAAAGCCTCTAGGAAGTAGCTAGTGTCGAGCTCTAGATGAACCACTTTGCGTAGGAACAATAGAGTTGAAGCAGATTTATGTTGCACTTGGTTCATGGAGAATGAGAAACGAGAGGGATGCGAAGCTTAACCTCTCTGCCATAAGGCATAGTCCCATTCCGCTCCCCTAAAACAGCACAGATCAGGATTCTAACTCTACTGACGCTAGGTCTTCATAGTCTCGTTATCACGTCTATTGAGAAAAGTTCCCAGCTAACCGGGACCACCCTTCCGTAGGACGGACCCAAGTCACGTCCACTGCACTTTCCTCGGGTTGCTTAGTTATCTAATTACCTACCACATTATGTTTGACATGCAAAAGCAGCTTCCTTAATTAATCAATTTAAACACAGGTTCCTTCACGTAACTTAGGCACTGACACAAAAAACAATGCCAAGCAAGTTCCTTTTTCAAATATCTGATCTTTATTTATCATAGTCCAGAATACATCAAGGTACATGTCCGAAGGCTATCCCAGCAATCAACAAGATTGCTACTCCAAGTTTTGCCTGTAGACTAGTACACATGCCTCCAAATCCCATCTCAAGTCACGTCGGCCTCTTGTGCGGGATCTCGAGGCAAGGAATTTGGAGCCAAAGCCTCCCCTGGCACCCAAGCGTCCTCCTGCTCCAAGCGATACCCACGGAGAGACCTCTTGTGACGGGTTCGGTCCATATACCGAGCGCGGCTAACAACCCCCTTGGATAGGGCCAGGCAGGCAGTCGAAGGTAAGTGAACCTGCCTCTTCCTCCATGCTTTTAACCTGAAGCATTAAGTGTTTTGCCTTGAATTAGTTCCTTGAGCAAGGAAGTTCAAACAATGTACCTAAGTGTATAATCACGATCATTTCAGAGGTCGTTTGTATGACCGATTGCTAAGGTGTGATTCCTTTCTCCCGAATGCTCCCAGCATTTGATCTTGGATTGTTCGCGACTTGGCGAGATTCCAAGGGCTTGGCAAGCTAGGTTTCCTGTTTCCCCTTTTCCTTTGGGTTAGGGTTTGTACCCTACCGACCCTAATTATCCTTACCTTAGGTCTCCTTGCAAGATAGATCATGGACAACCCCCATTGTCTTCGGTTGGGTGGTTATCTCCTAGATCCCTTGAAGTACCTATGTACCTCTATCTTTGATCTTAATTGATCAAGATTGTCTATCCCCTTGACCATGGTTGGTCAAGACAATTCTATTTAGAACAGTCCTACTCCATCTTAAGTATAATCTTCTTAAGACCTCTTAATAATACTCACATGCGCTTAAGCTTTCACCTATCCCTCTTGAAGTCACCAAGGGCTTTGACATGGGACTCATGGACCGCAGTCCCATTTGGTAAATTACAAAAAACATTGAATTTTCCCCAACAACTTTAATGCACGCAACGTAATGCTATGCCTTCTTTCAATGCTTACAATTTTAATATAATCCACATGATATTTTATGCCACACATGCAAAGGTACTTTCTAGGCATGCAATCTTAACATTATCCTCTATGTAATTATTCACACGATCTATAACCTTATTGAATGATCTAACTTTATGTGATCATTGTATGAGTCTAGCTGCACTTTAATCTTTTCTGCAGATTATTACATGTACCTTAGAATCCTTCTTGCAATACGGACATGCACTTTGTTTCTTTCAATGTCCTCTGAAATGCATTTTAAGCAAGAACTTGTGCAAGGAGCAATGCACTTTATGCAAGAATTCATGCAAGACGTTTTGGTAATCTATGATGCAATTTATCTAAATTATTTTACGTATTATGATGTCATCTTACAACAGAAATTAACTTTGTTGCATACATCACAACTAAGTTCATACCTAGGAAATTATCAATCGCGCAATTAATGTGATGTATGTGAATATGATTTTCACTACGATAATTATAATCTATGATTTAATAATAGAGCAACCTGGTTTTGGAGTGATGCCTTGATTCCAGTGGTATTGATGCTTGATGAACCGTTCGCGGTTGGGGTGCCTCCATTCGAACCTCCATCCACGCTTGCAAGATTTCCGGCCATCTTTGTGGAAGTACACTTCGGGGCCATACTCGAAGACGTGTGTACGAGTGATAGAGTTCTCGCACTCTCCTATGCAAGATTCTCACCGCATTTCCTTAAGTATAGGAAGATATTGAAGGGAAGTGTATTTTCAGAAATTCTTCTTCTTCATCTTCTCTTCTTCTCCTCTCTCTCTCTCTCTCTGTTATTATTATTATTATTCTTCTTCTTCTTCTTCTTCTTCTCTTCTTCTCCTCTCTCTCTCTCTTCTTCTTCTTCTTCTTCTTCTTCTTCTCTTCTTCTCCTTCTCTCTCCCTTCTCTCTCTCCCTTCTTCTTCTCTTCTTCTCCTCTCTCTCTCTCTCCCTTCTTTTTCTCCTCTCTGAGACGAGATGAGGAGGCCAATTACATATGGATCAGAGTGCAGATATCAGATGAGAGATGGATCTATATGGCAGTATGCTACTTTTCACCACGAGGGTCCAGATATGCTACTACGCAGGGTGATATTCAGGCCAGAGATTCCCCTTCCCCTTATTCACAGCTCTCAGAGGACATTATTCTGTATTCTAGTTTGGGTGAGGTCTTCCTTATGGGGGACTTCAACGGGCGCACACAGAGTCGACAGTGTGAGAGTTTTGATATGGAGCATCCAGAGATCATGAGAGCATTAGACCCTGAGGAGTTGGGGATCAGTAGGGAGTCAGCAGATACTGGGCCAGACGCCACAGGGTATGGAGGGCATTTACTTGAGCTTGGTAGTAGACATCATCTCGTTATTTATAACGGGATGGCACGATGGCCATATTCAGGAGGTCTTACATGCTTTCCACATGGGGGGGGCAAGAGTACTGTAGATTATTTGCTCGGATCGATCGATGGGATGCATACTA
The DNA here is from genome assembly GCF_053477565.2 of Lygodium microphyllum. Taxonomy (NCBI): domain Eukaryota; kingdom Viridiplantae; phylum Streptophyta; class Polypodiopsida; order Schizaeales; family Lygodiaceae; genus Lygodium; species Lygodium microphyllum. The sequence continues at coordinate 713,248 of NW_028229535.1, read as the reverse complement.
TCAAGTCCTTCGGCCTTGGGAGACTTCCACTCGGTGCCGATCACACCTTTCTCAGTTTCTCACTCCTCACCTCATTACCATCACCACCTGCAGATATCATACCCCACATGCATACTACCATACACTTCACTCATAAGCTCTCACAAATTTACTCACAGCATCTCGAGGAGCACATCACGTCACTTGATCCATACACACCCCTTGATACACTGACCATTGATATCACACGCATTCTGCATGATTCTACTACACTCAGTTTTCCACATCACACATACATGCACCCCCCTCGGACCGGTACCATGCCACAAAACAGGTGGTATGATGATGAGTGCAGAGATCTACGTTGACAGCTACGTGATTTGGAGGCCAGAGGAGAGATCACACACAAACAGGCGCAAAGACGCACGCACCGCTTGACCCGCCGTAAAAAGCGGGAATGGGAGGAGGAGAGATATTGGGATATATACCACCTTCTTATGAGTAGAGATTGTGTAGAGGCATGGAGGCAGATCAGAGAACCACGCTCACCCACACCTATACATGACCCTGCAGTATGGCATGGATACACACAGAGTTTATATCATGTACCTGCACAGCCGCTGATACCCACACCATGTACACCAAGACCGGGTATTTCATCCTTTTTCACCACTAATATGGTGAAACATGCTATCTCACGGTTACAGTATGGCTGCGCTCGAGACCAGTTTGATCTTCAGGCAGAGCATATTATATATGGTAGAGACACATTGGCTCCACTCATTGCTCACCTCTTCAACCGTGCATTGTCGGAGGGGTTCCCTAACTCGTGGACAGAGCACACCATTGTACCTATCCACAAGTCAGGGGATCCTATGGATCCTAACACATATAGGACCATCATGATTGGGCCAGTTTTGTCCAAACTTTATGGCACGGTGATGGAGGAGGAGCTCAGCACGCTAGCAGAGAGAGAGTGCATGCGTACACCCGGACAGGCAGGGTTCAGACATGCATTTTCTACCATAGACCACATCTTCACTCTCCGTTGTCTGATCGACCAGACACTAGTGAAGAAATAGAGATTGTACTGTTGCTTTGTGGATTTCCACAAAGCCTTTGACATGGTTCCGAGAGAGAGGCTTTTCAGACGCCTACTTGATCTGGGGGTGGATGATGACATGATGTGGGGTATTTATGCACTATATGAGCGGGTTACTGGCAGAGTCAGATGTCCGGGAGGTATATCAGATCCCCTTGTGAGCACCATTGGTGTGAAACAAGGATGCCCACTCTCACCGACTCTATTTGGGCTATACATTGATGAGATAGCAGAGTTTATTCAATAGCGAGCCGGTGGAGGTATAGATCTCAGTGGAGCCACAGTTCATATCTTATTATATGTAGGTGACATTGTGTTGGTCTCAGACTCAGCTCAGGGATTACAGCAGCATTTATTAGCATTGGATGATTTTTGCATACAGAGAGGCATGACAGTGAACCTTGGTAAAACCAAGGTTCTTATATTCCATACATCAGCTCAGATACGCAGACAGAGTATTTTCATGGCAGCAGGAGGGAGTATTGAGGTCACTGGATCATACGTATATTTGGGAGTCACCTTTACAGCAGCTTCAGGGACTTTCTCGATGACACAGGCAGCTCGTGACCGCCTCACTAGAGGATACTCAGCATTGGCTCTTATGGAGCGACAGTGTTATCAAGCACACTTCCAGGAGCCCCGCACCAAGGGGTGGCTCTTTGATACTCTAGTCACTCCAGAACTGATGTATGGAGCAGCTATATGGGGGCCAGGCCTTGCCGATTATGTATGGACATTGATGGAGAGACCTCAAGTGATCATGATATCTAGATTGATTCGCAGCAAGGCCTCAGTCCCACATGACATTGTGTGAGCAGAGCTTGCCACACCGCCCATGCTAGTCGAGGCATTATTTCAGACAGTCTGCTTCCTACACAGATTTCAGGATATGGACAGAGATCGCATTGCATATAGAGCATATATGGCATCTCAGGTGATGGCTCGAGCGGGGGATACCACATCATGGTATGCACAGACTAGAGCTTGGTTTGACAGACATGGGATGGACATTGATAGACTCCCACCTCTTCTATATGATACTCAGGCTCCCACTTATACCCTCTCTCTCTCTGAGAGGAACAGAGTCATCAGACAGGAGATATGGCATATTTATATACAGAGGACATGGGTCAGCCCTGCACAGCCACTGCCATCGAAGATGGCACATTATTATACACAGTTCTTGAGCATCTCAAAGCAGGGATTCATAGAGATTCCGAGATATATGCAGATCTATATGCCACATTGATTGAGAGTTCTTATTGGACAGCTCAGGGTATCATCACATCAGCTTATGATTGAGAGTGGCAGAGCCAGTGGCATCCCACGGGAGGAGAGGATATGCCCCCTTTGCAAATCAGAGGTGGAGAGTGAGGAGCATTTTGTTCTCAGATGCCCGGCATACTCAGAGTTGAGATCTAGATACACATTGAGCAACTCACTTCAAGGATGTATGACTGATATGGATCAGAGATCATTTGGCAGTTTTCTGGGAGAGGCATGGCACATCAGAGAGCAGAGCACACAGCGGGTCCCAGTCAGGGAGGGGCCCACCTAGACGACTATTACACTGTTCTTTCAGACAGAGTGAGAGCTACTATACCAGCCTCCAGCCAGACCTCCGGGCTCACACTACAGCAGGCTGAGGACCAGCGTACCCGACGCCGCACGAGGATCCGGGGGTTTCGAACCCCACAGCCACACCGACAGGAGATCCGAAGGATTCTTGATCTACATCGACAGCAGACTGAGATCCGACGACACTCGACACATTGGATCTCAGATCTCCAGTTTGCTCATTCTCCACCGCCGATGTACCACATTCTGCATCCAGGAGGGATCACCTGCTATTAGCGACTTCGACGCGACTGCTACTACATCCCAGGATAGTATATCTCCCTGCATCTGTTACATATATACATCGCACCACTTTATCACAGCCGATAGTTGTTCCCCTATCACAGCCGACATTTGTTCCCCTTTTGTAGCCATTGTTTGGAGTACCAGAGCTACATATGCACATACACATATACGACACTTATCACACTCACAACACCGTATTGTCAGTTTCCAGTTTTTAGCTTTTCATTCAGCACTTTTATTTTGGATAGCTAGACCTCATCAGTTGTATCAGAGTTTGTCTCATAGGCCAGTTTTGGTCTTTAGAAGACGTTAATATAACTTTCTTTCTTTCTTTCTTTCTCTCTTCTTCTTCTTCTTCTCTTCTTCTCCTTCTCTCACTCTCTCTTCTTCTCCTTCTCTCTCTCCCTCTTCTTCTTCTTCTTCTTCTCTTCTTCTCCTTCTCTCTCTCCCTCTTCTTCTTCTTCTTCTTCTTTTTCTTATTTCTCTCCCTCTTCTTCTCCTTCTTCGTCTTCTTCTTCTCTTCTCCTTCTCTCTCTCCCTCTTCTTCTTCTTCTTCTCTCTCTCCCTCTTCTTCTCCTTCTTCTTTTTCTTCTTCTCCTTCTCTTCTTCTCTTCTTCTCCTTCTCTCTCTCTCTTCTTCTTCCTCTCTCTCTCTCTCTCTCTCTCTCTCTCTCTCTCTCTCAATGATGATCACGAGGGGGAGGGGGGGCGCTATTCACGAGGGAGGGGAGGGATGCAGGCTGACACGGAGGGGGGCTACTGAAGGTGACAAGGGAGGGGGTTGCCTCCCCTTATATGGTGGGGGGGAGATGGTAGGGGGGGGGGGAAGACAGCTGCCACCCTTCACCTAGGGGGCTGCATGCCCCCAACTTTGCATTAACTCCTTCTCTCTCTCTCTCTCTCTCTCTCTCTCTTTCTCCCCGCCATGCAGTTAGAAGGGGGAGAGTAAAAAAAATTAAGTTAATTTTTAAAAAAAATTAAGGGGGGGTTCTCATGGGGGAGGCACGAGGGGTACGGGGGATATTACAAGCATACATAGCAGCATCCATTGCAGGAATTCCAGGATCTCTAAAGTGAACATTCGGCCAACTCTACTTCCTTTTGCGACCAACCTGTACTTATCATTAAATTTTTCTACAAAACAACCTTTTGTATTAAAAGGGACCTGCAACCCCTACTCTACCATTTGGCCAACAAACACTAGATTCTTTGTAATTGATGGCACATGTAATACATTTGTCAAACTCTTTGTCTGGCATGAATCATGCATCTCTCCAAACCATTCCACATGACTGGTCATATGATTAGATGCACCTTGATTGACATACCATACATCATCATGTGTCCCCTTTCCTGTAACTGCATTCATCATATGCCACATAACAAATAGATGCTCATTTTTGTCTTCATTCTGTCGTGAAGACGATGTATAGTTTCCTTACTGCAATTTACCACTACGAATATCATCCTTCTTATCATAACAATTGGCTACAATATGTCTTGTTTTGCCACAATAATGGCAAACAATAGCAGAATTTCTAGAGCCTTTGTTCTGCCATCCACCTCTTCCTCTAGAGCTCCCCCTGCCTCTAAATTTTCCTTTGCCTCCATAAACCTGCATTTCACCAAACTGTTGATTGAACTTGTTTTGCTGGTTATCGCTAGCATGTCCCATACCATGGCCTCTCAAAGAGGATCTACCACGTCCCCTTCTTGAACTCGAGTAAAATTCTTGGACCTATTCACCATTTATTTCAAACGAGTCACCTTGCATATTGATCTCTTCAGTAATCATGACAGAGATGAGCTCATCAAAATCTGGAAATGGCTTCCGTACATATACTGAAGCAACAAATGATTTCCATGCCTTCTCATTATTAAGGCCACTCAGAGTGGATGAAACCAAATCATCATCATCCGGAATTGCATCAATCGCTACTAAAGCATCTGCAATGCTCCTCACCTTTAACACATACTCATTGACAGACATTTTTCCTTTCTTCATGGCATTCAACTCTTGCTTGAGTTGAATCTTTCATGCCTTTATATTTACTGAAAACATGCTCTCAAAAATTATCCAAGTTGCATGTGAAGTTTCTACATTCTCGATATATCCCAACATCATATTATCAATGACTGCAGATAACCAGTACATCACCTTTTTGTCTTTTGCATTCCATTCTTTCCATACTTTTAATTCATCTGTAGTCAAAGGGATACCCAAATCTAGCTCATTTTCTTCACGTGAAACAAACTCATAAAGGCCCTTTCCAATGAGGAAGTTCGTCACACAAAACTTCCATGAAGGGTAGTTGTTCTTGTCAAGATTCTAAATAATGGTATTTCCATTGTTCTTTGCCAGTATCACAAACAAGGATACAACACAGCAAACTAATCTTCTGCAATCTTTCACAACACATGCACAACAATACACCAAGCAACCTTTTTTACTGATTTTTCAATAGTACATGTAATCTACAACCTGTTTGCAAATAAACCTTACATTTTCTTCCTACAAACACCTCAAAAATTACAGATTCGAAATCTGTAACCTGTACACCCACTTTCGGTCAATGCAACCGAAATCATAGTGTACCCTAAAACTGTTGCGCGCAACCTTGCGGCTCTAAAATGGGTCCTGGAATGACTTTAGATGCCCAAAATAATTGCGGGAAAGTCCTAAAGGGATTATCTACAGAATATACAGTGATTTTCTCGCACACCAAATCCCACAGCAATCCGAGATTTTTGCTCATTCCTACTTCTGGTGCCTCCACAGGCACTATCCAAGAGAGAGAGTGGAAGAATGGGAGAGCTTCTTACCCCTTGCTTGCTTGCTCAAACCTTGCTTCTTCTCCTTCACTTCATCCTTCAAAATTACCCTCTCTCAATGGCGCGGCTCTGATACCATGTCAAGAATCACGTGATGGGAGGATGAGCTTGAGCTGCTGTGCCAAACACACATTGTATACACAAGAGGAAGCTCACTCAAGAACACAAGAAGAGAGATGGAGGACAAAATTTTTTCTTGCTAATTTTTCTTCTTCTTCCATACACTATACAATAAACACAAATTATAGATAAGATACAACATAAAGGAAAGTGGCCTTCTAAGTCAAACAGTGCATAACTGACTATACTAATCGACTCGTGTTATATCTTTGCCATCTGTAGGTAGATGTAACAAACTAAATATAATAACTGATAAGTTAGTGGCCATGTGAGTATCATAATGACCACCAATGTGCTAACTGTAGACATGCGGACTCATCTAGCAAGGCGTTCTATCATCAATGTCCGCACGTGTTGAGCTTGCCATCTCAATAGGTTGGAACCTCTGCCATGATAAAACCATGGCCTCTTTGATTAGAGTAAAAAGCTACATCTTTGCTTTTACAGTTATTTTAGCTCATAGCCAAACCCAATTTCACTTCTTCATGAGAATAAGCAAGGATACAAGTTCATTAAAGTTAGGAATTTTAACCCTGATTGGAATTGATATATCAAAGGACTTGTATTCAGGCCCTAGACCATTCAGGGTCATAGCTACCAAATCCTTATCATCTACCTCAATCCCAATGGATGCTAGTTGATCTGCAATAGTCTTTATCTTAGTCACATAGTCCTGAATGGATTGACCTTTCCTCTCTACTGTGTTAAACTTTTGCTTCAGTTGTATTTTTCTGGCACTAGTGGTAGTACCATAGTATCTCATCAAAATATCTCATGCAACCTTCAGTGAGCTGCAATTCATTATTTGCATAACCATAGCTTAAAAAATGCATAGGAATATCCAATGCAGTATCCTACAAGCTATCTTAGTCCATGCTTGATGTGCCCTAAGCTAATCAAGAGTCTCATTCCTGTCGGGGAGTTTGGGTTCAGCCTCCAAACCTCTAACCAATTCCTAGTAGCCCTTGCCAATGAGAAAATTCTCCATCCCAAACTTCCAGATAACATAGTTATTGTTGTCTAATTTGTCACCCACCATTTGAGTTATGTTATCAATTCTTTCAGCATTTTCCATCTCTGCAACTCTATGTATTCAATGCAATATACAACCTATAAATGCTTGACTCCATGGTGTTTAGGATCTGACTCCTTGCAGTTCAGGACCGTTTTCCTACCGTTTCAAGAACTATTTTCCTACAAGTTTTAAGATAGTTTTCATGTAGTTTTAGGAATAGTTTTCCTATAGTTTCAGGAATAGTTTTCTTGAAATGCAATTTCAGAGACAATTTTCCTGCAGTTTCAGGACAGTCTCCTATTGTTTCAATAATAGGCTATGAGTAACCAATAGTGAAAAACACAGTCAAATGAGCATAGACCAAGCTCAAATTAGCTCAAAACATTCTATGGTAGTGGTAAAACATCTAGACATGATAGCATGTTCATGTAGACTTCATCTCTCCTACATATATTGTTGCAACCAAGCTATGTAACAATAGACAGACAAGTAGTCTATAATGACCAGTAGTATTTTTAGCCCAAAATATCCTCAAGAAATCATAGACATGTCCATTACATCAGGGATTCAATACATGACCAGACAATCATCAATGCTTGCACTGTATGCAAGTGGCAGTGCCAAATATTCTTCCTAAAGGGTGTTTACAGCCAGGTCCACTATTATACTAGCAATATTTCAATCCAAATTAGAGCAGTTAATGCTCATTTACATTCACAAACCATCTTACATTCATGGACCAACATCCAAGCATTTACAAGTACCAATAGGTGTCAAGATTGCTCCAAAACTTCAAGTGTAAGCTCTCATATATCCAATGACAAATTTCAGCTTGCAATATCAAATCTGTAAAGCATTCTAGAACTAAATTCTTAGCCCCTTTTAATTATGCCAAATGCACAAACTTCAAGGCATATACATTGCCAAATATATCATGTACTTGTTTATGCCCAATACAAGCATTTCAGGGCTAAATACTTTCCATAATTCCAAGCAGGTATAGGCACAGTTTCAACCTATTTACAATGGTTTCTAGGTTCAAATGGGGGCTGCTCCTACTATGATTAGTGCTGCCAATAATGCTTGCTTTGATTGGCCCCTTACTTTACTAAGCTACATAACCTTCATTGTATCAACCCTTCAAGCTGTCCATTTACCCATTCTAAAACATGTGCAAATTTGCCCACATTTTTGGGTTTGTTGTGCTGTTATTCCACTGAATGATCATGCAATAGAGCTCATTCGAGTGGCAAAGAACCCTCTTGAAAATCTCGACAAGCTGTAGTCACCTTAGGCACAAAATACATACTAATAACAAAGCTATGGTTGCCATTTCTGCATGATATTTCAGGACAGCTCTCTTTTCTCCTATAGACCACATTGGATCTCTTCATTCCAGCTCCTGACTTCAGGCTCCAGCTCTTGCAATGCTGATGCCAAGCTCCTAAGCTTCTCAGGCTTCATGGAATCATGGGGATTCATGGCTTTGATACCATGTTAGAAAGATGAGTGAGAGATAGGGGCAAGAGAGAGCACACAACTCTCAATATTCTTCTTCTTCTTCATTGTTCATCACTCTTACTCTAATTGAGTAACACACCATACAATGTACTACAACCTAAGTCAATAAATGTAAAGAGACTTAGTCTAAATGTACCAGCTAACTCTAATCGAATTTATTGCACACACATGTCATCCAGCTAATTTACTACTGGATGGAGTCGGCAAGTAGTAGGTAGACTGAGCTTGCATATCTCAACAAATCAAATGCAAGTATCCATTCTTCCAATTGGAGTCCTTTTGACCCCCCATTTAGTGGCTACAAGGTTTGGAATTATGAAGTGGATACCTAATTCAGAAGCCAAAAAGCAAAGCCAAAAAGCAAGTGACAAAGGTCAAGGAATAGTTATCAATGCCAGGAAGTCACTCATCCAATTGGATAGTTATCAATGCCAGGAAGTCACTCATCCAATTGGATAGTGAATCCAAGGTCGTTTGCCCCTTCGTTTGGCTCGAAACCACTTTCCAACAGTGTAAATGCAATGGGGCGAACGAGTTATTTGGTTACATATTAATTAGTCTTAAGAGAGCTAAGATCCCAAAAAACTCAACAAATGAGGGGGAGAGCCGTTTTTTCGGTGCCCCATTTTTTAATTAAAAATTGATATTGCGTGCCCATTTGAATCAAGCCTCCTCCTCCTAAGAATGAGATCCCTGAATTTTTCACCCCATATCAAAAGAAACAATGAGAGATTTAATGTACTCTATGAAAAGTTTAGATTTCAATCTTCCTCTCTCCCATAATTGTTGTGCAATGGGCTAAGAGGATGAGGGGGAATGGATACTGGTTTGTGACGAGATGTGAGGAATGGATCAAGAAAGCATAAAGTGAGCATCAATGGCGGTTATGTGATGGCGTCAGTGGCTTTGTGCTTCAAATTACGATGCATCACTTATATAGGATTTAGTGTAAGTATTGATTTATTGCATATTAAAAAGATTAAACCACAAAATTTGTGATGCAATATTTAATACAAAAATGGGATTTTTGTTGGATTTTGTGGATTCAATGTTGTTCACATGGAATAATAATTTATATGCTAATAAATCATAATCCATGCTAGTTATATAAATTAAAAAATCAAGAAAAATTAGTCATGTATGTTCAAAATAAATAGAAAAAATCATAAAAATAGTATTTTTGAAGAAAACATATAAAATAAGTTTAGATATGTAAAAATTTTAAAAAGTATATGTGGATATATAATGAAGATAGGGCATGAGGATTTGCCTCAGCCTATCTCTATTTATGTGTGAAAAGTGTGTATTTATTGCTTATTTATACAAAAAATGATAATAGAACCCTTTAACACATATGTATGAAAACAAAACCTAAACTGTAGGGGAAAAGTGCTAAAAAGAGATAAGATTTGAATGATTTTTTATTTGATTGCACATTATGGCATATAAGCTTCAAAGTTTTAAAGGTTGAAGAGAAATAATAGCACAAGTTAGCCCAATACTGTCCTTTTGCAAGACCTTTTGCAGTGCAACATAATGTTAGAGAAATGAAATCATGAAAATGTTATTTTTGCACAACACATAGCTTATTTATAATTGAAATTGTTTGAGCACAATGAGTCATACACATTGCATTTGCATTTGAGCATGGTCTCAAAGAGACTCCTGGATGCATAGCACTTGTATGCCTAGTTGTGACCTACATTGAGTGTGGGAAATTCCCTTTACTGTATGGTAGTACGAAAATATTTGGGAACATTTGTGTGAGGAAATAAATCTATCTCCTGGATCATTATATGTATCATGAGAGCATAAATCCTTAGAATGTAGGAGTGCCATAGGAGCCACAACAATCAACTGTAGGGGGTGCTCTATTTGTGTTTGATGAGGTGTTAATCACCTATATGTATGGGATGCTCCCTGTACTTGGAGTTGGGATGGACTGTATATTGGACTACAATTTGAATCTCATGTCTACAAATATATTTGATAGATATATCATTTCACATTATCCAAACACTCTTGGTCGTAAGGTTGTGGGGCTTGTTTGGAGAGTATAGGAGCTTGGCTAGAGCCTGAAGTGGCAGTTTTTGAACCTTGGCTAATAGGGATCCAATTAGTTAATGTATGCCAAAAAGGTGGAGATAGATGTAATATATCACGATAGGAACCATCAAGTTGAGATTCAATGACAAGAAAGAGTTGAAAGGGCTAGACAGAGAGCAAAGATTATTAGGAGGTATTCTCCTAAGTGTAGCAGTCTGATATATTATCGTAGTTAGTCCATCAAGAAAGAAGAAAGATCTAGCGTTTTGGACTCCTCAAAAATTCAATCTACTTTGAATGGGAGTGTAACTCCTCCAATACAAACCCCTAGAGCAACTTGGTCATCATGATGGTGCAACAAATTGTGATACATGTAGGAACAGTCGGTTATCCAATGCTTAGTTTTTTCCTATCCATTTTTAATGGGTTAGTAGAGGAGATTCAAGAGCAAAAAGGAATCTTATGACGTTGTTTAATATGACTTTGATAGATCTATTTTATGCAACCTTTCAAAGAGATTTTTTGGTATTAAGGCACATTTTTCGCGCACAGATGTTGGTGCCTTCTTCTTCACGTTTTTTCTCCCCTCTTCTCTCTCCATGATTTCATGTGGCATAAAATGTCCAAAGCCTCCAAAGGTCACAACCCCTTTTGGCCACCTCTTCGAATCTTGACCATTTGTTGGCTCCTTCTTCGTCCGGCATCCGATTCGAGTGCTGTAAATTTATGCATGTCCATCTCGACATCTCGCATTGATTGGCAACTCCTGAAAACCCGCACGACAGTCTGAATAATTAGAAAAAATCCACAAGTGTCACTCGGGTGCCTTTTAAAAGTCGTCTTTCACTTGGTGCTTAAAATCGTCCTAGCTAGAGCTACCGCCTTCGATGTTGAATATTTTTCCCCTGAATTCCAGATTTTTTGGCAATTTTTAGGCATATCCCAGGCTCAAAACTCCACTCTCATTGGCGACCACGAGATAGGGCGACTCAGCCCGTCAAATTCCACAACAGATCTACACAAAACAACCAAAGGAAGCATCAAGCTGATACAAAATAGATACATATTAAGACACAGCACAATGCGCACCCTACCCCTTGACAGAACCAAGGCATGACATCCACAAGGAGTAGGCCTAGCATAATCTGATAGAAGGTCCAAAGCTAGTCACTAACCAACTGTTCCCATACGGCCAAACTAAAAAGAACTATCAAAGAGGCCACCCTAAGTGGTGGTCTGAACTACCTACCTACCTAAGGACAACACAACCAAGTGCTCCTACTAGGTGAGGACTCCTATAGCCTGATCAAGAAGTATTTTCTTTTAGCACATTTCTTCTTTTAGGTTTTGTATTTTCATACTCGGGCATGTAAAAAGGAGGGACCTCGCAAGGCGACACTTAATCCTTTTCTGACGCTCAATTTTATTATCGCTCCAACCTTCCTTACTTTCTTCTTTTCCAGCAAGACGCCACCCCTTGGAAGACAAGGCATCGGCCCCAGGTCTGACTCGTCCCCAGGAACCTACCAATCCTTTGCTAGGTGATGATCAACTACTTATAAATGTTCCTTTCTTTTCTTTCTATTTTTATAAGGGAGTTAGAACCCCTTTTTACACACCTTTGTATATATTTACTGTCTTTAAGATATTCAAGGTTTTGTTTCTCTCTATCATCATCATTTCTCTTCGTAGGCTTCTCTAACTGCCTCACAACTAACAAGAACTCCTAGAATGGTTGCCTAGCAAGCTAGCAGAACAGGGTCAGTAGAAGTGCCTTCAAAAATGGGTATTTTGATGCCTCGCAATGTCGTTACAAGAGGCAACGACTACTCAAACTCCCTCAGACATACCTAATCTAAACATGGGACTTCATACCTTGGACGCCGGTCCCCAACAAGAAAAGAAAATCCCCTACACAAGTACACAGACACATATAGCATAAAAACACGGTACTCGAAAAGGAGAGATATCGCCTGCATAGGGCCACGAGAAGCTTCTGTGCAACAAAGGCTCCTTCCAAGCTCTTCTTTGAACCTGTCTAGCACATAACTAAAACAAGAAACCATTAACCGTACCTGTACTAAATAGACAACTGGCCCTCTTGGCCTAATGAAATAAAGCATTTGAAACCTCGGCCTAATGAGATCAAACATAATAGTACCTACACATCCCTCCCTGAAATAGTATAGATAGACAATAATATGCTCCTTCCCAAGGGGGAAAAATAGGACTCACAGCCCTAAACTAAATGCATAAGATTATGACCCATCCCTCCCTGAATATATAGCAATAGGTGTATGCATAACATGTTGTCTAATCAGCTGATGTGTCTAGGATAACAACTCTAGATTGGTCTTGGCTATTATTTGCATCACCCATATCAACCATCGTCTGCCATATATTGCATGCTCTGCTAACATTCCCAACATGCGACCGGGTCCTATCTCATTATTGATAACAATATCCAAACTAGGACCACAATTGAAGAAAAGATCTTCTTCATAAGCAAGATTTGCTAGTGAATCCGCAAACTGATTCCAATACCATGGAAACAACTAAAAAGACACTCTCTCAAACTCCTCAAGTAGGGTCATCGTAGTTCGATGATACATACAAAGGATGGGATTCCACACTGTGTATGTCCCATCTAGCTGATTCAAAATCAACTGGGAATCCCCTTTCACTAACAACCGCCGAATACCACCTTGTTTGGCAATATGCAGTCCCATAATCAAGGCTTTATACTCCGCCATATTGTTAGTAAAATCTACCCCGAGATAAGCGGCTAACTTCATCGTAACTCGATGTCGGGGATCTGGATTACTACTCCAACACTCCCTTTTTTATTAGGGCCCCTGTACACTCCGTCAAAATATAATGTGTACATCCACAATGGGTTTACATAGCCTGCCATCACGAACTCCTCTATTCGTAAATATGATAGTCAATTTTTAACATGTTTAGAGGATGAACTAATGGCTCCATCCCACCTTCTTCATTGAACTCAATAGGGATACTTGTCAATATTCGTAAGCAGTGATGGCAAAAGACTTTGATCTCCCACACAAAGGTTTCGTCCTCTTACTCAATCACTTTATATCCTTTAATCCACTAGATAAGTTTCCCCTGATGGTATCTTCACTCCAGATATGGGTGCTCTAAATAAGGAATTAACTGCCCTATCAACCAGCTTTAAGCTCTTTTGCAGGTCTCAAATCAACCCCAGCATGGACCTCCAATGCATTTTTCCGTATTAGCATACTCAGAAATAATAAGGTTTAATATTATTGAGATTAATCTTATTTTTAAACTCTACTCCCTGCAGATCAGCTAGTAGAGTCGTAGACATATTTTTCCCTATCCTAACAATCTTATAGGGGCTATCCCATCTACGTTCTAGCTTCCTTGGAAACAGCTCCCTACGCGCATCATAGTATAGAACCAAATACCCTTGTTTAAAGGTATATTTCTTTGCTTTAAGGTCATGCAACCGCTTCATCCGATGTTTAGCTACCTCTTGGTGGAATAAGCTTTGCAACTTCAGTTCATCCAGGTGGGCTATGGTCGTGAAACATTCAAAGAGTGAATCCTTATTTCCCAAAGAGTGGTTAATTGCAAACCGTATGGTTGGTTGATTTCTAGGGGTAACACACACTCTTCTCCATAAACTAATTTAAATGGAGTATGGCCGATAGCTCGCTTGAACGTTGTATTGTACGCCCATACTGCCACATACAACTTCCTGTCCCAAGTCTCGTTTCTTCTTAGAGACTATTTTAGACAAGATACCCACAAGCTTCTTATTAGTACTCTCAAATTACCCATTTGCTTATGGATTATATGGGGTCATTTTATTGTTCTTGATCTGCCAAGCTTCAGTCAAGCTTTTGATCACTTTATTCAAAAAGTGGGTTCCACGGTCCAACACTGGTTCCTTCGGTGAAACGGTAGATAATCTGCTCCAAAAGAAAACTTCAGTCTCTTTTGCATTGTCCTGCCTCATCGCCCATGTTTTTGATCATTTAGTAAAATAATCAATTGCTACTATAATGTACCTCTTCTGAGTAGTAGACGACGGGGTGATAGGATCCACAAAGTCAATACCCCACTTCTCAAATGGAAGGATAGCCATGATAGGCGTAAGTGGGCATTTCCTATTCTCTCTGCTCTATCATGTCTTTGACATGTATCACATCTCTTAACATACTCAAAGGAATCTTGGAAGATGGACGGCCACCAATATCCAGCTCTTAAAGCTTTCTGTGCCGTCAACCGTCCCGCGAAGTGCCCTCCACATGCAGAGTCATGGCACTCCTCCAAGATGAAAGGAACCTTGTCAGGCATCACATATCGGTGGTAGATATCATCAACACCCTGCCAATATAGTGTTCCTACGATCAAGGAAAACTTCATAGCCTGTTGTCTGATTTTCCTCTTTTCTGATTTTGATAAACCAGCTCCAGTCTCTCCCGTTGATAGATAATGCGTAATAGCAGCATACCAAGATGGAATAGAATTTGTATCAATTTTAAACATTTCTTCAATATCACTTCCTTTAGCCAAAGTCTCTTTGTGGTGCGCAGATCGGGTCCTGTACGCTCGCGTAGTGAATGTCGGAAGGTCCCCAAGAACAATAGAACTCTACTTTTTGCACAAATTACAAGGTACAAAGTATGAGCGACAAGAGCAAGAGACCAATTGGGTGCAATCTCCCCCCATGGCTTGTATGAGCGCTCCATAAAACATGTATTTTTATGTATTATTCATCTTCAAGCTCAAATAATAGCCTAAATTACAAAATAGCAAGCTTTTAGCTTTTGAGTTTGCTTTAACACAAAATAAGAATAAAGCTAATGGACGGTGCCCAAAGAGTCTAGCATGCCAAATACAATGTCCAAATAGAAATAACATAATCATGCGCCCATGCGCATACAAAATAATAATAAATATCCGACGCCTCAATAAATAGGCGTGACAAAATATAGGCGTGGCGCCTATCAAAATATAATCCATAAATCGAATACTCGCTATCCTCCAATGCTTTCGTCCGCCACTGCTGCTATCTCTACACATCAATTGAAGCATTCACAATCGTTAGTAAAGTAATACAATTAAACCGACAAAAGTGAATACCTAGCAGTCTTCAGCTACATAAATAAATCAACTGGTTAGAAATAAATCCTAACCTTAATTTATTATGAGTGCGCACTCTAAACTCATAAACGTTTATTAATTTAATATGCATTTTGCGGAATCACCTGCTATGGAATCACCCATGTACACACTAAATTAATGAAACACCCAAAAAGGACAGGCGTCCCCATCAACTTCTCGCACAGAGAATCCACTTTGTGTATGAGCCCCGGTCATCAAAGTTTACGGAATCCACCGTAAAACCTCACGGAATCCACCATGGCACAGAATCCACCGTGAAATATGCCTCCTGGCATCATACCCCTGGGGTGGGATAGCAATTGACCTCAATTGCTATTAGCTCAATGTGGAGCTAACAGAGTGGGGAAAGCATTTAAGTCTCTAGCGTGCATCCATTATGCTTCCTCTACAGGATGGCTCTTAAATTTAACTAGATATCCAGAATATCTACGGCCAGTTCTAGTGGTCATAAAATCAATGTCTATGATAGCTTCTGGTTCAAGTATTTCAGTTTCTTCCTCTAACAAAGGTGGGTTTTCATAAATAGGGTGTACAGGTAATTGGCCTCTAAATGGTCTCAATAAACTAATGTGAAATGTGTTGTGAATTTTCCAGTGAGGTGGTAATTCTAACTTGAATGCATTGTCATTAATTTTGTGAATGATCCTAAATGGTCCATAGAATCTAGGGGCTAATTTAACAACTGGGTGTCTATCTACACTTTGTAGTCTACGTTTTTCTATTCTCAACCAAACATAGTCATCAACTTTGAAATTCATTGCTTGTCTTTTCTTATTGGCTTGTTTGGTATATGATTGCTGGGCTTTAGCAATCATGTCTTTAACCTCATCAAAAATAGTATTATGCATACTAGCAATATCATCAGCACTCTGAATTCTATTTGACAAAGATGCAACAGGTGTAGATAATCTATATCCATAAATCACTTCAAACGGTGCTTTCTTTGTAGATGTGTGTGGTATATTATTATATGCAAACTGTAATAAATGAAAATGTGTGTCCCATGTCTGAGGTTTAGAAAGAGTATATGCACGTAAAAGATCTAGAATAGTTCTGTTAGTGGCTTCTGTTTGTCCATTAGTTTCTGGATGAAATGCAGATGAGAAATCAATCTTTGTGCCTAGGTTAGCAAACAGAATAATCCAAAAGTTGTTACAAAATCTAGAATCAGATCTGAAATAATAACTTTTGGCAATCCATGGTTAGTGAAAACAGTTTTGCAAAAATAATTGTGCTACTTGTGATGCTGTTAAAGTTTTCTTACATGGAATGAAATATGCTTGTTTACTAAATCTATCTACTACTGTCCAAATCATATCATGGTTAGATTTAGTATTAGGTAAACCAGTAATAAAATCCATAGAAATTTTTTCCCAAGGTTTAGATGGAATAGACAAAGGCATAAGTAATCCATACTGTTTACCATGATGTCTCTTAACTCTTTAACAAATCAAACATTCAGAAACAAAGTTAGATACATCAGTGTCCATATGCGGCCAATAAAAATATTCAGTTAATGTACATAAGGTAGATATGATACCTCTATGACCTTGATATGGGGGACAATGAATCTCATTCAAAACAAAAGATCTGAATGGAATTGTAACACACAATCTCTTTTCATAAAACATAAACCCATCATTATATGACAATGAATCAATAGGAATCAAGTTATTTTGAACTAATTTATTCCAATGAGCATGAAAAGTAATATCCTGATGATAAGTATCTTTCATAGAAATCAAAGAATCAAAAGATATAACAGAAATATTATGAATGGCAGGTCTTCTACTTAATGCATCAGCCACTACATTTTCTTTTCCGGGTTCGTATTGAATGATAGGATGAAAACTTTGAATAAAGGATGCCCATTTGATATGTCGGTCAGAGATTTGGGGTTGGCTAAGTAAATGTCTAATACTTTGCTGATCAGTCTTAATCATAAATTCTGAACCCATTAAGTAGTGTTTCCACTGTCTTAGTGCTTGTACAACTGCTAATAGTTCTTTGTCATATGTGGAATATTTGAGTTCAGAGGGTTTCAACTTACAACTAGAATAGGCTATGGGATGATTGTCTTGTATAAGTACAGCTCCTATTCCTGATCCACTAGCATCGGTCACTACTAGAAAGAATGGTCTATTAAAATGAGGCAACTGTAAGACAGGGGCATGGGTTAATGCATGTTTCAATAAGTCAAAGGATTTCTGTTGATTTTCGGTCCAATGATAGACAATTCCTTTCTTCAGAAGTTTAGTCAGTGGTAAAGCAAGTAATGAAAAATTACGTACAAACTTCCTATAGAAACTAGCAAGACCAAGGAATGAGCGTAACTCATGCACGTTTTTAGGTACATGCCAATTCAATATTGCATTTATTTTCTTAGGATCAACTTTAATTCCATCAGATGATACAATATGACCTAAATACTCAATTTGTGTTTTAAAGAATTCACACTTTTCAAGATTTGCATATAGTTGATTATCTTTTAATAACTGGAAAACCAATGACAAATGCTCATAATGTTCTTTCTCATTTTGACTAAACACCAAAATATCATCAAAGAAGACAATTACACAATATTGATATTTCAAAAATATACGGTTCATCATTCTACTAAACGTAGCAGGTGCATTAGTCAATCCAAATGGCATCACTAAAAATTCGTAATGACCAAACTGTGTTCTAAATGCAGTCTTGAATATGTCTGACGTATCTAGTCTCACCTGATGATAACCAGACTTAAGGTCTATTTTACTAAATATAGCAGATCCTTGTAGTTTGTCCATAAGGTCATCAACTCTAGGAATGGTATACCTATTCTTTACAGTGATCTTATTTAAAGCTCGATAGTCAATGCACATACGATAGGTATTATTCTTTTTCTTGACTAACAGAACAAGTGCACCGAATGGAGAACTACTAGGTCTAATCAATCCTCTATTTAGTAATTCCTCAACTTGACTCTGAATTTCTTTTTGCTCTATCTGGTTATGCCTATATGGTGCTTTGCAAGGTGGTTGTGTGCCAGGAATCAAATCTATTTTATGGTCTTCTGGACGTGAAGGAGGTAAACCAGGTGGTAGGTCTTCGGAAAAACAGTTTTTAAAATGTGCAAGAAATTCTTTATGCCTAGGATGCATATGATTTTCTTTTACTTGCAGTTCATTCACCCAAATGAGATAGGATTTACTACTCTTGCGTAATGCACGTTTAGCTTGAGTATGAGAAAGCAGTGGAAAAACATTAGATGCATGCATACCATATAATGCAATAGATTTTCCTTGAAAATTAATATCCATTGAATGTGTGGAATAGTCTATATCTGGGTTATGCTGATGACGCCAAGGCATACCTAAAATAATGTCACTTGACTATAATGGAACAACTAGTAAATTTCTTCTTTTTGTGTATTGATCAATTTGAATCTCTAAGTCATGCACTTCTTGTGTACCATTATACCTAGTGCCTAAGAATGCTGCTTTAATACGATAATGTGTAGGTACAGTCTGTAACTTCAATTCTTTTACTAGCTTTGGTGAAATAAAATCATGAGTACTACCGTCATCATGCAAAATAATATTTTCCTTTCCATGCACCAAACATTTCATAGTCAATAAAGAATATGGAGTTGGCTTACCTGGTAAAGTATCCGAAGGTGTAGTAGTGTCGTCCTCATCTTCTGTAAAATCAGGCATATCTTCATGTTCTTCGCCGTCCATTGCTCCAAGGTAGTTGATATGGGAAGGTGGTTTCTTTGAATGGAAATTTGCTGCTAGATGTCCAGGCTGGTGGCATTTATAGTATCCTATAGGTTCGACTTTGGTTACATTGTTGCCAATGGTAGGAAGTCTAGGGACATTAGGGTTTGGCTATGGAATAGACTTAGGGTTTTGATTAACATTGGATGGTAATGCAGGTGGTTTTGCCCAATTTTTATGGAAAGATGATGAAGAGAAACGACCTAGATTAAATCTTCTAAAATTGGAATTGAATTGCTTAGATCCATAGTTACCATTGGCTTGGAATTGCTGTGGACGTCTGTCTCTACCTCGCAGCTTGTCTTCAGTATCGTGAGCTAGTGAAATGGCATCTTCAAGAGTAGCAAGCTTGAACATGTTAACTTCAGCGTAGTAATGCCCAAGGAGTCCAGACATATACTTGCGCTTGTGTGTCGCTTCAGATACGTCTTCAAGCATGTGTAGCTGGAGTAGTGCATTCCAAAAACGCTCTGTGTAATGAGGAATAGGCTCATGATCCCATTGTTGAAGAAGATCCCATTGCTTAATAGCTTTCTCATGAAATTGTGGAGGAAGGAAATTCTGCATGAACTTCTTCTTGAAATTCTCCCAGGTAGCGGGACAATCTATACTCTTGCGTACTATAGTCCACCAAAGAGATGCTCTGTCCACTAAATGATTAGTGACACACTTGATTTTATCTTTTTCTGCATAAGTTTCCTCATGGAAATAGTCGTCAAACTGACTAATGAATGCAAGAACAGTTTTTCCTTCTCGTATGCCATTGAAAGTATGGAATTTGAAACTTCTTTTACTTATCTTTGATTCCTTGCTGATGGTTTGAGCTTCGAGAGTTGCGTCGATGGTACGTCGGATAAGATCTTCATCTTGAGGTTCTTCTTTGTCGGTAGACGATCTCTATAAATTTGCCAGTTGAACTTGCAATGCTTGCCTAGCCCTTCGTTCTTCTTCCAATTGCATCATGATCAAGTCCAGCTTTTGCTCCATCGTAGGATCAAGTAGGTCGCCTTCAGCCATAAGATCATCCATATGTGGTTCCGTCATCCTCCAAAACTCAAAAGACCTTTCTCACTCAAAATCAAGTTAGCGGGATGAGCGTAGCTCAAGTTCGGGAATACAAGGCTTATGTATTTTTGGGTATGGCTTTCACAATCTTCAAAAAATCTGTGTTTTATCCTTCTTCGTATGCTGAAAATGCTTCAGCAAACGTGCGTATGGGAAGAGTACCTTTCAATGAACAACTTTGCAGTTCAGAGTTTCTGCGCAGGAACAGTCCTTCTATGAGTTTTGTGCACAAGTCAGTTCTGACTCCAGTTGACTTGTCTGACTTGCAGAGTACCAGACTAATGTGACTTGCAAAGTTTATTGACTTGCAGTACTTGCTTGCTCTATCGGACTTACAGAACTTTGACTTGTTAGAACTTGCTGAATCTGATTGGTTGGATGTGACCTGAAGTTTGTGAGGACTTGTTTGATTAAGGAGCTTATGTGATTAAGCTTAGTAGCTTGAGGCTACTGTCAACGGCGAATTTCGTGGGGGGGACGTTTTCTGCCGCCGTGGTTTTTGGGATGTTGCCACCGTTTTGTTAATGATTTGAAGATTGAAGCTTTTTTAAAGCTTCTAACTAACCTTAAACTTAAGATTTCAAGCTTAATGAGAGATATGGAAATTACTCTTTTCTCTGTACAAAATGACTTGATAAGGGAGAGTTGGGAGTGGTCCTCCGCCTCTACAGACCGGTCCTTTGCGATCCGATGATGGAAACAGGGATTCTTAATCGCCAGAAATCTGCCTGTATCGACGGTTCGCGACGAGATTGACCGTAGAGCCCGATCGTTCCAGGAGCTCCGCCTTTCCACGAGATGGATAGCGATTGGAAGCTCTTGATCTCAGCTTTGCTCTGATACCACTGGTGCGCAGATTGGGTGCTGTACGCTCGTGTAGTGAATGCCGGAAGGTCCCCAAGAACAATAGAACTCTACTTTTTGCACAAATTACAAGGTAAAAAGCATGAACGACAAGAGCAAGAGACCAATTGGGTGCAATCTCCCCCCATGCCTTGTGTGAGCGCTCCATAAAGCATGTATTTTTATGTATTATTCATCTTCAAGCTCAAATAATAGCCCAAATTACAAAATAGCAAGCTTTTAGCTTTTGAGTTTGCTTTAACACAAAATAAGAATAAAGCTAATGGACGGTGCCCAAAGAGTCTGGCACGCCCAATACAATGTCCAAATAGAAATAACATAATCGTGCGCCCATGTGCATACAAAATAATAATAAATATCCGACGCCTCAATAAATAGGCGTGACAAAATATAGGCGTGGCGCCTATCAAAATATAATCCATAAATCGAATACTCCCTATCCTCCAATGCTTTCCTCCGCCACTCCTGCTATCTCTACACATCAACTGAAGCATTCACAATTGTTAGTAAAATAATACAATTAAACCGACAAAAGTGAATATCTAGCAGTCTTCAGCTACATAAATAAATCAATTGGTTAGAAATAAATCCTAACCTTAATTTATTACGAGTGCGTTGTCGTACTGCTGTGCATCCGAGATGTGGAATCCACCAAAAAGGTTATGCTGAACATGGACCATTTGTCAAGGCACTTGCTTCTTATCATCACATGTAATTAGAGGGTGTCTATCCAGATGTTGTCAGCCATTGGACATGGGTTTCAACTATATTACAGTTAGCGAATAAGACTTTTACATATGGAATAAGTGGATCTTTTTGGTATGCCACTAGCTCAGCCGTACAAATACTTCTTTTCGGTATCATTGCAATGGAAATTAAGTGAAGGGCACCAAAGGTTCACACTATTTTGGAACTTGTTCGGTGTCGCTGAGGTCTGCAGGCACTGCATTGGTGGACATGTATGCCAAGTGTGGTGCACTTGCCAAAGCGCAAGAAACGTTTGATGGGCTTCCATTACATGATACTGTCTCTTGGGCTGCATTCATGGTAGGATATGCTCGGCTTGGTAAGGCTGAAAGGGTTTTCAACTTATTCAACAAAATGAGAGGAGAATGTATTGAGCCAGATGGTGTCACCTTTAGTATTTTGCTTACTACTTGCAGTCATGCAGGTCTAGTGGAGGAGGGGCAAATATATTATGATGTTATGCGCACTGTCTACTGTATCATTCCGAGTTCAGAACATCATAGTTACCTGGTTGATCTTTTCAGTCGTGCAGGTCACTTTGACAAGGCAATAAGTGTCATTCAGAATGTTCCAGACTCTGATTTGGCCCTGTTGGGTGCTTGTCGAAAATGGATAAATGTGGAGCTTGTGAATTGGGCCTTTGAGCATGTGTTACAATTGGATGATAAATGTGCTGCAGCATATGTCTGCATGACTAATTTGTTTCTAGCTGCTGGCAGCCCAAGCCACACAACTCCTAAAGGTCGCGATTCCATTCGGGACAATCCCTCTCAAACTACAAAAGCATCGGTGCAGAGTTGAATAGCAGCAATACCAGATAGAGTTGCAGCAGCAGTTTTTGACATGTATCATCCAATGGCTGAAAGATTAGCATCCCCACCAAGAAAGCATGGCTTTAAGGAGAAACCGGTGTTATTGCAGTCACCAGATGTTTCTGTCAATGCTCCTAGACTGAACCGGATACCGCAGTTCTCTCTCAATGCTCAAGATGCATTGCCTTTGAGGAAGAGTCTACCTATACCAAGCCATGAAAGGAAAATGACCTTAGCTGATGGAGCTCTGGCCAAGTTCCAAGAGGCTCTTGAAATACTAGATTCGTCTAGAGATGGAGATGAAAGGGTCAGTGATGCTACTAGGTGTGCTATTCGCTATAGCTGAGCTTCGTGATTTCCATCTTCATTCTTGGCATGTGAAATTTGGCTTATCAGCAATTATTCTTGCCTGTTGGCAACCTCTAAATGCATTTTTTCGTCCAAAAAAAAAAACAGCCAACAGCAATGAATGAGTGTCAAGGAATCTGGGCGAGGTCACCTTTTTTTTGGTGGGGAGAAAAGCCAACCGCTTTATTAGTCGGAAGGGGGAAGAAAAAGCAGAAAATGAAAACAGGGGAAAAGCCTTCGCCATGCTAGAAAAAGAGTGTGGATATTCTAGAGGAGGGGATCGAATGCTAAAAGAAAGAAAAGAAGGCTGTAGTTCTGGGGGGGGAAGAGATCAACTGAGGAGAATGGTCGATACCCAGAAGAAAAGCAGAAGATAGTGGACAGGAAGGCCCATCTGGGAACATACAGAAGAGCATTGGGAGGAATCACTTGGCTGGATCAATTTCAAGGATGATTACAAGACCATGGATCCTCACTACATGGAGAGCGTCTGTTGGTGGGAGGCCAGGTGCTGTCCATGGGCATTGACAACTACAACGAAGAGTGCCACATCATCGTTATGTGTTACAGCAAAGAGTGTGAGAAAGTCGTCGACTAGTTGCAACTTTGGAATAGATTGATAAAGAGGAGGCAGTGAGTTAGCTCAGAGAAAAGACAAACAATATCAACAGTTGCAGCCTCGTGGGAAGTTTTCTTAATAACAAGCATACATGTTCACCCAAGTATACATCTGGAAGTTCATGGCTGCTCCTCTAGGAAGTGATCTGGTCTGCCACTGTGGCGTCAACAATAATTATATCATCTTTTATCTGTGAGACTGGAATCCTTTGGTGTTCTCTTACATGATTCAAAGCATTTGTGGAGTTTTGGAGAGATGAATAGAGATCTTCAACTTCAATTAAAGCAAGCAAAAGAAGACTGTCAACAACTTTGGAGCATGAGCTTGAAGCATGCCAACAGAAACTGAATTCTGTCTGAAAGGAAAAATTGCAGAACAGGGTACATTAGCCTGCCTTTCCTTCCGGTGCTGAATATACTTCGGACAAATACAAGTGTTGCAAGCTCCCTTGGATAGCCTTTCCTTACACAAATATCACTTATCTACCTGGATATGCTGAATGTATACAGGATGAACAGTGAATTCAGATTAAGTAACATAGTGACAGAGAGTTTAGACCAGACCCTGACTAGTTCTAAACACTTATGATATTGACAACTGCACTTTTCAATAAGCCAACCTTCAGAAACATTGTATACAAAGATCTAATTCTTGCTAAGAATGGGAAGGTGTCCATTTACAACTTGTAAGCTCAGGCTTTCCTGAGTGTGGCCATGAATTGCAAAATCTTTGGCAAATTGTTTGTAAATACATCTCTGCTGCTGTGATTTTCAAATCTAGAAACCTTGTACTTCTCAACTGTGCACGACTTTGAATAGAAAAGATCTAACACAAGATGATCCATTGATCCATCTTTTATCACCAATATCTCTTATTTTAGAACTGATCTTCTATCTTGAAATTGATCAAGGACTTATGAAGTCGCGACATTGCTTTCGAAACCCTTCGATATCTTTGGTGAACCTGACGTGAAAGCATCGCAGAAATTTTAGGATGGGAGATACTTCAGCCTCTTCTACAATTCCAGTTGCGTCCTCTACTTCAGCTCCATCAATGACTGCTGCATCAAGTACTTCAACAGGTGATCTAAAGCAGATTTTGCAGAATATGTCCATGTATATGAAGCTCCAAAATCAGCAGACACGATTCTATATGCAGCAGCAGCAACAATTGCATCAACAGGCAGTTGTCTCAGCAAAGGCAACTATATTCGGAGTAGGAGAATGCATACAGCGCGACTAAGGCGATTGAAGCAGTTGAGAATGAGAAGAAGCTATTTGATGGCCATAATGTTTCAACATATTTGAAGACATATGAGATCAAGATGGGGTTTTTTGGAGTTCTAGCTGGACTTATGAGTAAGTACTTCCTTCGTCTTGTCACACCCGCCTTGAGGGCAAAAGTGACTGATCTTTTTATTCAAAATTCACATTGGCAAGATTTTAAGGCCCTGAAAGAAGAATATTTCCTTGAGGACTTTGGGATGGCTACACGGCGGTCATTCTGAGAGTGGGTCTACATGCCAAACAAAGGTCTAGCTGCTTCAGAGTTGATTTGGGAATTTGAAGAAAGGTATAGTCAGCTTGATGCCATTGAACAAAGAGCATTGGATGTTGAAAAAGTTGAGCTTTTCTTGCAAGCTGCAGATCCTGCTCTTCGAGAAGAATTGGGAGAGCTTCTTGAGGATCGCACGAAGCCTATGGGACTTAAAACGGATTGGCAGGATGCCCAGGATGCAGTCTCAACTTTGACCAAGAGGAGGATATGGAAGACCCGTCTACAGAATGGTTCTATGACACCGACACCGTCTTCTGCTCCTATGCCTGCTTCTATCCCTGTTATTTCTTCTCCTCCTTAGCCAGTTTCTTGGCCTATGCCAGTACCTACTGTTTCCACTCCTCCTATTCCTCCTGTTTCACGACCGATGCCTGTACCTTCTACTCCAAAACCATCCACTCCATCGGTGCCTACGTCTCTTGATGATATAATCAAAGGCATAACGGATTTGACACTGGAGTCAGTTAAAGCGGAGTTGGTGGGAAAATTGAAAGAGCAGTTTGCTTCTACTGCGCCTACTATTTCTTCTAGTGCTCCTACTGCACCTAGGAGTGCTCCTATTGCACCTAGAAGAGATCGGAGATGTATTTGGTGTGATAGTACGGACCATCAGCAATTCAGGGATTGTGAATCTTTTCAGGATGCAAGGAGGAAGAATTTGGTATATTGGGGACAAGATGGTAAGATTTGGTTGACTAAAACAGGAGCTCCGCTTGCTATCAACTTTGGGAAAGGCGGAATGAAGAAGTTAGTGGATGACATGGCTACGCGTACTTCTTATGTGACAGCTAGAGGAGATGCTTCTGCATATGGAGTCCAGATTGAGAAGGGATCAGAGAATCAGTCAGCACTATGGACTTATGCTATGGAGACTGCAAACAAGGGAAAAATTCAGCAAACTGTTTTGACTAGTGCAGGGTCTAGCATCAGATCAGAGACAGGTTGGGATTTGCCTGTTGACAGGTACTCTATTTATGCTTATTTGGCTAAGTTTCAGGGAGCAGATGTACTTGTTGAGGAGAAGCGTAAGAGGGATGAAGAAAATCCAAGTGCAGCTAAAAAGACTAGAGGGGGTGAGTTTGTTACTCCACCTACTGCAGGACCGTCTTTGAGACTAGGGCCAAAACGACAGATGGAAGATGTTCAAAAGAGAGAAAAGAGGCAAGAGCCTAGAGAGAGAAAGCAGCCAGGGTTTTTGATGTCCGATATTGAGACATCTACGGACATGAAGAAAATCTTTAATGACAAGATACTTGGCAGTGAGGTGACTTTCACTATTTCTGAGGTTTTGGGCATCTCGAAAAGAGAGTTTCAAGATCAGTTTCAGGAGGTCCTGAAGAGAAAAAGACATGCATTGCCTACTACTGATACACAGGGAGTTTTGATTGGGGAGTTGGATGAGGATGAGGATGAGGTTATGGTTGAGAATGCTTCTGTTTTTCCATAAGTAGAGAAGAGGGTTCAGCCTATGCATTATGCTGAAACTGATGAGCCTGTCTTGATACCGTGTAGTCACTTTTCACGGAGTCATTGGGCTAGGACAACTACAGAGAAGATGGTAAAAATTGGAGAGAAACAGGTGCCTTATGTTGCTTTGGTGGATCATGGTTCAGAGATTAATCTCATAGTTCGTGGAGTTTATGAGAGTAACAGATGGCCTATGGATGTAGAGCATGGGTGGCGTATGAGAGCTGCCAACAACACTGCAGGTGATTTGTATGCTGCTTGTCCCAGTGTCAGGGTTTCTATTGGAGATGTAGAGGAGGATTTCCATTTCTTTGTGCACGATTCATGCTCTTATCCTGTAATTCTTGGACATCCATTCATCACAGAGATGCACATGGAAACAAAGGTAATGGATGATGGATCTGCTTATGCACGGATTCGTAGTAAAGATGGTATGAGAGCAGTTCAGTTTATGACTGTGTGTGTGAACCATGTTAGAAACAGGGATACTCTCAGAGATGCACCTTTGCCCACTATGAGGGATTCGGGTTTTCATTAGGTACCGCCGTTTCGTGAGACGACGGTGGTACAGAGCAGAGGAGATTGGTGTTCTTGCCTCCTGGTAGCAGTGTTTTCACCTTCGGTTTTGTTGGGATTTCAACAAACAGTTCGATGAGCTATCAAAAGATTTCTAGGTTGCCTAGAGCTGCCAGGCAGTACATATGCAGGAAGGAGAAAAATTTGAAAAATGCAGGAATTTTAGAGGATGATGAGCACATAGATGGAATGTATGACAGTATGATTTGTGTAGATACGATGGAAGAGATGAAAGATATGCTGAAAGCTGATATGCAGAGTTGTCACAGTAATGTATTAGTGAAATCCCTGGACATGTTTCATGAAATTGTAGATTTTGTGTCACAGATTGAATCAGAGGCTGAGGTGATTCAGCAAAAAGTGTTGAGTGCTGAAGAAATTCAGCAAACAGAGTTTCCAGCTGATTATGATCAGCTTATAGAGACACAGAGGGCTGAAAATTTTCAGCCAACAGAGTTTACTGCTGAAATATTTCAGCATCCAGAGTTAAGGGCTGTTCCTATGCAGTCCATAGAGCAGAGGGCTGAGGATATTCAGCCATTCGAGTGCAGAATTGCTGATTTACAGCAAGATTTGAGTAATGCAGAAGAGCATAATGAAGCCAGGGTTGACACGAAATACAAAACTGTGGATAAGAAGGTGAAGTCGGTAGCTGTACCGCTTCCACCTGACAGTGATCAGCAAATAGAGAGGGCTGCCAAATAGCCAATTTTGAGGAATCCGGAGCATATTGGCCATAAATTTTCAGCAGAGACTCTTGCTGAATTGGAAATTGGAAATGGTGATTTCTTGCTACCCACAGAGAAGCAATGCTTTCAGGAGATGCTTGAGCGACATGGAAGGAGATTTGCTTTTTTCCCGCATGAGATTGGATGTGTGAATCCTGATATTTTTGCTCCTATGGTGATCTTTACTATTCCTCATATTCCATGGAATCTCCGACCTATTCCAATGCCTAAAGCACACCTGCCAAAGCTGATTGATTTATTGAATGAGAAAATCAGGATGGGAAATCTTGAGCCTTCATGTGCACCATACTCAAACAGGTGGTTTACAGTTCCAAAGAAGAATGGTACTCTCCGATTTATACAGGACATGCAGCCAGTAAACAGAGTTACTATCAGGAATGTTGGTATAGGTCCAGTTGTAGATGAGTTTGCAGAAGCATTTGCTGGACGTGCCATCTATTCTTTAGGTGATTTGTATTCAGGATATGATCAGTTTCAGCTGGCTTTGGAAAGCAGGGATATAACCACCATGAGAACTCCTATTGGGCTTGTCAGGATGTGTACCTTGCCTCAAGGTTCCACTAATTCTGTTGCGCATATGATGAATGCCATGCATAAGGTTCTTCGTGATTATATACCTCAGCTTACTATGCCTTTCTTGGATGATGTGCCCATTAAGGGGTGTGCAGAAGAAGAGAAGAATGAGAGTCTAAATGAGCAGGGATGCAGATACTTTGTGGCTGATCATATTTCAGCTTGTGAGAAGATTTTAGCCAGGTTAGAAGAAGTGAACTTGACACTTTCAGGGAAAAAATCTGTTTTTGGAGTGAATGAGGTTGTCATTGTTGGACATATGTGTGGATATTATGGCAGGAAACCCTCACTTGATAAGGTGAATGCTATAGGCAAGATTGCGGATTATTGTTCTACCACTTCACAGGTACAGAGATTCATTGGAGCTTGTGTGTTTTATATGATTTGGATACCTCATTTTGCACACATAGCAAATTATTTATACCAGCTGCTTCGAAAGGGGCACAAATTCTATTGGGATGAGAGCCACACTAGAACCATGCAGAAATTGAAGAAGTTATTGCAGAATGCTCCTACTCTTAGGAAAGCGGATTATAATTGCGGAAGGCCTATTGTATTGATAGTTGACACTAGTCCAATTGGCATAGGTTGGGCTGTGGGTCAAGATGATGCAGATGGAAACAGGTATGCTATTCGGTTTGGGGCGAAAGTCCTAAA
Source organism: Lygodium microphyllum (assembly GCF_053477565.2). Taxonomy (NCBI): domain Eukaryota; kingdom Viridiplantae; phylum Streptophyta; class Polypodiopsida; order Schizaeales; family Lygodiaceae; genus Lygodium; species Lygodium microphyllum. Next base: position 683,801 of record NW_028229535.1, on the reverse strand, counting down.
CGAGAGATAGAGGAGATATCCGCAAATCAAGAGGGAGTTATTGGGGATTGTTACGGCTCTCAAATGTGACAAGTGTTAGATATGATCAATGCCCCACCCTCATTAGGTACTACCAATGATCCATGGTGCTCAAAGTTGTAAGGCCCCCATTATGAGGAGAAGCCAAGTGTGAGCCCGGACATTGGTGGAGTCCTGACTTGTATATCAGATGAGGTCTATGTGACCGGATGGCAAAAAGGTGACCATTGTGGGTCTAATCTTTGGGTTAGACAGAGTGGTTAAGCTGGTAGCAACTCGAGGCACATTGCATTGAGTTGCGTAGTAAGGGAGTTAAAAGGGGCCCCTATTGTGGGGTCCGGGGGCCGCGGAAGCGGCCCCTGGCTGGGGGGTCCCAGGGGGGCCAGCGGCCCCCCTGGCGGGGGTCCGGGGGCAGCGCCCCCGGCCCGATGGTAAAGGGAATATTCCCTAGAATATTCCCTGGCCGACTAGTGGAGGCTCATATGGTAGGTCGGTCAGCAGGCCGACCTAACGACCTTCGCGGGCTATAAAAGCTAAACCCCTTCGCAGCCATCTTACACTCATCTTTCACCCAGTCAGAGTTGTTGTTCCAGCTAGCCTTAAGCTCTTCACCTATCTTCTGTCTAGATCGCCATCTAAGCTTCATTCATTGGAAGCGCACGGGTGGACAGAGCCATCTTTGTATCAGTTGTTTGGAGTTAAAGAATTTTACTGATTCTCCTCTTATCTGTTGTGTACTCTCTATCTCTTTCTCAGATTCTGTTCGCTGCGCCGTGTAATATTTTACACAAGGAGTACTTTATTGGAGCTTCAGTTGTGGTAGAGACAGATTGCTTGCCATTGATTGGTATGATTACGAGTTGCTCTACTCCGGATATAGCTATGTTGAGATGGATTGCATACATCAAGTCATTAAATCCGGAATTTAAACACATAGCAGGGAAGGATAATCCAGTGGTAGATATGTTGTCTAGAGCCAGATATGATGATGAGGAGATGCTATTTGCAGAAGAGGATGATGCAGAAATTTCAGCCACTATGATTGATCATGTTTGTCATGTCTATGATATTGTGGCTTTCATAGAAGAACTTTATGTTGGAGATTGGTTGTAGATTGGCAAGTACCTTAGTACACTAAGCAAAAGAGATGAATGGACAGATGAAGAGTTCAAGAAGATCAGAAGGAAAGCTTATGGTTATTTTCTCAAGGATGGATTTCTTTGGAAGCATCCAAAGAAAAGAGGCGGATTACCTTTGCGGGTTGTCTGCGATAGAGGGACACAATTACAGGTGATGAGTGTAATATTCCCATTTGAGAATATTACTAAACCGACCTCCCGCTCTCATCGTAAACTCGTGCAAAGATTATCACCAGTGCCAGCAGCTAATCTATAGCCACACGCGAGAATTGGAGGCACTCCACCTTAGGAAAATAAGGCCGGGGATTCAAACCTGCATAGCCGCGGGAAAACTCCCTCTTGGGAGGAGGCTAAGGGGATAAGGGTGGAATTATTGCAAATTTTTTTTTGAATTTATCTTCCCCAGCCGATGTGTGGCTGGGGGAAAGGGATGGGCTAGTAAGGGCAGCATGAGGAGGTGGGGGGAGAGAGCCATGCAACGGGCCACGTGGGGAGGTCCCCTCTCCCCCCCTTGGAGTATAAGAACCCCCTTTGTGGAGGGGGGGGAAGAAAGGAAAGGAGGGTGAGTTTGAGGAAGAGACTGCCGTGAAGGGGAGGGCGGCGTGAAGGAAGGCGGCCGTGGAAGAGGGGGGGAGCTGCGGAGTCCTCCGTGGAGGGAGAAGGAGCTGCGTCGTGGAGGAGAGGGAGACGCCGCTGCTCGCCAACACGCCACCAAAAGAACTGCCGCCAGCACACCGCCAGAAGAAGTTGTCATCTTCCTCCACGTGGGTGTACCACGTTTCTTCCAGAAGCTTCAAGAAGCTTCTTGAAGCTTCTAAGGGCTCTCAAGCCCCCTTCCTATGGTTTTCCCCCCCCCCGGATCCAAAGCCCCCTTCCCGTGGGCCTTTTTCTTATTACCTTCTCAAGTGGTTTCTTTTTCTCAAACCCGGGGATTTAAGCCTTGCTCCCCTTGCATCCCACAAAACTATTTTACCCTTCCATGGATTCCCCACACTAGACGGTTTTAAGCCATTTTTCCCTTGAATCTTCGTAATTCCACTTTATTTCCCGGCTTTCTTCTAAAGGCCTTCTTGTGGACTCACACAAAGCCATATTAGCCGGGTTTTAAAACCCTTCCCCATTGAATCTTCTTTAAGTCCACTCTACTCTCTGTAATTTAAATCTATCCTTCCCATTGCAACTCCTACAAGCCCCCCCCTAGCCCGGACTTTGAAGAGAAGAAGGGGAAGTCTACAAGCCTTCCACCAATCACCCACAAGCCCATTCGTAGCCTCGGAATTTTGAAGAGAAGAAGAAGAAGCGTATAAAGCTCCCTTCCCGCGAGACCCATCCATTCACCTGAAGTCCCGCGAAGGAATTTCCTATGTACGATGGGGAAAGACAAAGATCATAAGGCCGCATACCAAGATGAGTAAAAATTGGTAGACCGCGAAGGCAAACCACAAGCCGAAATCATACCTACGATGGCCCTAAAAAGTCACAAGGCGCGCCAGTGAGAGGATCTTCTCCTAGTATTTACATGGATATTTCCCGGAGTCCACAAGTCCAGGTTTTATCTATTTGGATTCCACACAAAAGCATTGAATTAATCACGATAACATCATGGATTAGGAAGCACTCATGCATGTTCAAATTCAACTAGTCAAGTTAAATGCAATTGGAAAATGAATTGGCTATTTGATCATTTATTAGAAATAGCTTAAGATATGAAAATTGATCATTGGTACGTTCAATGGAATGAATGAAAAGGGCATAAGGTGTCTAGGCATTTTTAGGACCTTATCAGTAAGTTTCCTTTTGTGCATTCAAAAGTGACGAGCCTAGGACAACCGTTGCCACATTACAAGGTTGGAATTATTGAGGTACACCTTTTTACTAGGCATGGAAAGATTAATGGCATGTCACATTTTTAGATAAATCTTCCTTGTAATGATTCATGAGGAAAAGTTAACACTCATAAGATGTTATTCGAAAAGAAATAGAAGAGCACGAGAATGATCTATGGACTTGCCAGTGGCCTGTAAAATGGAATAAGTTAACACTAGCTTTAGTTTAGTATGAACTTCATTAACTACATTGTAGCTAGGGGAAAGTTGCGTGTTGCACAGTCATCATGCAGAAATTTCATTCATCAGGAGCCGTATTTAGGAAAGGTCGCATGGTTTATCAAAGCATGAGATTCTAAAGTGTAGACAACAAGGTTGTAAGCATGATTATTTGATGTAAGTCCTAGTATGTCCTAGGAAGGTTAGTATCTAGATTATCATGCATTTTTACTATACCAAGGAAAGATAGAGTTATTGTGAACCATGTGATGCGTGGGAGCAATGAAGCACATGTTTACATGTAATATGTTAGTTGCAACTATTTTTCCTCTTTTAGATCTAGTTTATTGTCTCTAGGAAGGATTCATCCTTGTCGCGAGACAAGCATAATGAATTATCCAAATCACCTAGCCACAAAGGAATCATATGGTACGATAGACACCCCGAACACTAACTAGGTTAAGGATTTGGCCAAGTTTTCCAAATGTCGCTAAGTCGAAACCTTCAAGCCAATAGTCCTAACCACATTCCCAAAATGTTGAGCTAATTGGATGCTCATGTAAACGATAATCTAGGATTCCTACCTTAAGGACCAAGCGTTCAAGATGATGAAACTCGATTTGAGTTGGACTAAACGCTGTCGATTTAGTGAAATTAAGGATGGGTGGGTAAAAGACACCCTAAACCCTCCTTCTCGACTGAAGTTAATTCCGTGACCTGAATACGCCATTCATTAAGGGAAATGATCTCTTAGAATGGAGGCAACACTTGTGCAATAAATTGCAACGTCACATAGCTTTGGGGTTTGATCGTGAGAAGTTTTGCCATTCCGTGGATTAAGGTTGGCAGGTTCTTGCGCCAGTTTAATCTCGCAAGGGGAAAAGGGTAGTCGTCCTTTTACTCTATCCTAATTAGGGAAACTTTGTCAAGTTAAGGGAAGCTAGGCATTTGCTTGGACGAAAATGATTAATCAATAAACTAAAGCGACATGGTCGCCGGAATTTACCATAAACCAAACCTAAAGTATTGACAGGGTATGACCCTAGCCCAAGGACGATAGGAATCTTGCCAAGTTGCAATTGATTCCGGATCGAATGCGGGTTGCATTCGGAGAAAAGGAGTCACTCCTTAACAGTTTGCCAGCTAAACGACCACTGGAATTGATTGTGCTTGTAACAGTTTAGAAAGCACTGTTTGCATTGTTTGCTCAATGAACTAAAGGATGAAAAGATATCTAAATACTTCAGGTTGAAGGCCTGAAGGGAGAGGCAGCTTCAGCTACCCCCGACTAGCTGCCTGACCCTAACCAAGGGGGTTGTTAACCGCGCCGGGGACATGGACCGAACCCGCCGTGAGAGGTCTCTCCGTTGAGTTCTACTTGGAGCAGGAGGACGCTTGGGTGCCAGAGGGGGCTCTGGCCGTAAATCCCTAGCCTTCCGGGCCCTGTACAAGAGGCTAACGTGACTCGGGATTGGATCTCGAGGCCCGCATACTAGTCTACGGGCAGAAGCTTGGATTAGTGATCCCTGGTGGATTACTGGATAGCCTTCGGGCGGATTATGAACAAGCCTACGGGCGGAACTCCTTGTATTTCAAAGATAAAAGGATAAAATGATAATAAAGAAGTTGTTTGACATTGTTTTCTTTATGTCCTGTGATAAGATTACGTGAAGGAACCAGTGCTTAACAGGGTTAATCAAGGAAGCTGTTTGTTATATGTCAAATTAATGTGGTAGGTAATTACATAACTAAAACAAACCGAGGAAAGTGCGGAGGATGGACCATGGGTTCGTCCTATGGATGGGTGGTCCCGGTTAGCCGGGAACTTTTCTCAAAATCTTCGACGAACAGAGGGATGATCATCATTGCTGGAACAAATAACGAGAATGAAGACTCAGAATTACCTATCACCTGATTCACGCTGTTTTAGGGGAACGGAATGGGACTATGCCTTATGGCAGAGAGGTCGAGCCTTGCATCCCTCTCATTTCCCATTCTCCTTGAACCAAGTGCAGCGTGAATCCGCTTCATACCTGGCGTTTCTGCATAAAGTAGTTCGCTCGGGTCTGACGCTAGTTGCTGCTAGTTAATGACCAAACAGGAAAACCCAAATTCCGGTCGATCCTAAGTGGGAACGGCCGGGACACTTCCGCTATGGGGCAGACACGGAAAGACCTAGATTGCAAAACCCGTAACATTCCATGGGAGTGCCGGGCAGAGTTTTCTAGACATCCTTTCCGATGGACTGCTAAGACGTGTCCTGGATGATCCTAGTGGAACGTTACAGTTGGTATCAGAGCAAACCAACAAAGGATTTGTTTTTAGAAAAATTCTACGAAGTAAATAAAATGCTACTGTCCCAAACATTTCCTTACTTTCAATGCTGTCTTGCAGAATTATGAAGCATGGAACAAGTTCTTAGTGTTCCGAGTCATGTTTATGACCGCGATGCATTCCACGGATTATCGACAAAGGGTTGAGATGATGAACATCCTAGACCGCATTTACAATCCATCGCCTGTGTACGTGGAACGGAGATGGATGGGTGTTACAGGGATCTATTACATAACTGCCTATCAACCTGCGTACCTTCAAATTAACTTGAAGAGAATCAAGTGGATGGAGGATTTGAAGATCGTAAAGCTGTTCGTCTTTGTTGAGGCTCATGCAAACGCGACCCTACAGGTTGGAGGTCGAAGGGTTAACCTGAATAAGTATGTGTACGGAGAAGTGATTCAAAGAATCCCTGCCGATCGAATCAAGGTTTTGGGATGTCATGAGAAGAATGGATATCAAAGGAAAAGATACCCTAATCTTCCCATGAACTATCGATTCCTGAAAATCGATGACCCCAATCCGTACTACTACTCAGTTCCTGTAGCTGAATGCAATAATATCTTATTCTCCTCAAATTAATGTATCAACTTGTTCCATCGCCCCAAGAAATAATTGTACCTCAAAAAAGTGCTATGCTGATATGAATGGAATAAAAAATTTTCTAAAAAAATCAACGATTGTCTTGATTGTGAATATTGATAGAGTAGTAAAGTGATTTGGGCACTTGGCTAAAGGAATATGCGGACGTAGTTCCTGAAGAGTTAACAGAACTCCCGCTTCAAAGAGAAGTAGATCATAAGATCAAGCTAGTAATAGGGGCTGCACCAATTGCGAAGAGACCCTATAGAATGTCTATACCGGAAGCAAATGAGCTGTAAGAAGCAACTCAAGCAACTACTAGATTAGGCTACATCCGTCCTAGCAGTTCACCTTGGGAAGCACCAGTACTGTTCCAGAAAAGAAAGATGGAACACTTCGGCTATGTATTGATTACAGAGGGTTGAATCAATCAATAGTCAAGAACAAATATCATATTCTTAGAATAGATGAGCTTCTTGATAGTCTTCAGGATGCCAAGATCTTCTCCAAGATTATTTTAGGTCTGGTTATTATCAGATAGGAACCAAGGAAGAAGATATCCCAAAGACGACCTTCAACACTAGATATGGACACTTTGAGTTCTAGCTATGTCATTAGGGCTTACGAATGTGCCTGCCACATTCAATAGGTTAATGAAGGATATCTTTAGATCATATCTTGATAACTTTGTGCTCGTCTTCTTTGATGACACTCTAGACTATTCCAAACAGGAAGGAGATCATGAACCCCAACTTCGGATTTTCCTTGAGACAAGGAGGTCATACAAGCTGTATGCTAAGATGACGAAATGTGCATTCCCCAAACATCAAATTGGTTATCCGGGATTCATCATATCGGTAGAAGGAATCTCAGTGGAGCCAGCCTAAGTTAGAAATGTTCTAGGATGGCCAAATACCAAAAACTGTCAAAGAAATACTTAGCTTTCTTGGACTGACAAGATGGTATGGGGTCTTCATCAAAAACTATGCTTTGATTGCAGCACCTTTGACAAAATTATTGAAGAAGCAAACGTCCATTGCATGGTCAACTGCCGAACAAACTAGCTTTGATAGGTTGAAGCAAAGTTTGGTATTAGTACCGATCCTAAAACTTCTAGACCACAGTAAGGAGTAGAGGTAGTAACTGATACTAGCATGCTTATGTAGAAAAGTCATCCTATAGCCTAATCCTCAAGAAACTGAAGATCCATGAAAAGAATTATGCTACCCATGATCTTGAACTTGTAGTTGTCAAACTTTGGAGACACTACTTGCTGGGTAACAAGTTTACACTAGTGACTGATCATAAAAAGTCTCAAGTGGAACTTTACCTAGAACAAGCTCAACATGAGGAAATGTCGGTGGATTGAAGTGCTAGAGGGGTGTGACCTTAAGATCAAGTACCGACCTGAAAAGGAGTATGTAGTTGCTGATGCACTCAGTCGCAAGGCATTCCTTAATTCTCTAAAAATCCATCAATAGCTAGATCTCTGGCCACAAGGGTATAAATGCCGAACAACCCCATACTTGAGCTAGCTAGAGAGGAAGGATGCCATGATCTAGCCTATCAAAGGATGCTAAGGGAAGTCTCTATCAAGGACCAGGAACAAAAGCTATAGGCCAAAGGTCATGAATTCTCTGTCAATAATGGACATGTCTACTATAGAATGAGAGCATGTATACCGGTAAGCCAGTTACTTAAACAGAAGAGATTGTGCGAAGCTCATGATTTCACTTTCTCGGGACATCAGAGCTGCGAAGGATAGACAGAAGGCATACACGGTTTTGAAGTGTCAAGATAGAATATTTGAGGGAGGAGACATGGTCTTCATTCACGTATGCCCAAAGAAGAGTTCCCTATCCTTAGGGGATTGCAAGAAGCTAAGTCCAAGGTATTGTGGACCATACAAGATCCTCAAATACCTAGGACCCAATGCTTATAGATTGAAACTCCCTGAGAACCTAAAGGTTCATAATGTATTCCATATCAGCCTATTGAACAAGTATGTACCTAATCCTAGCCATGTACTTGATGACCAACAAGTTGTAATGCCTAGCCAAGGAGTCCTTGAGCTACGGCCTAACAGGATCTTAGATGTTGGGGAGAGACAACTGAGATCCAGAACCTTGAGAGAATGCCTCGTCCAGTGGAAAGATTATCCCAAGGAGGATGCCACTTGGATGGATGAAAGCACTCTCAACCAACAATATCCCCAGTTCATCTCGAGATGAGGACATCTCGATTCCTCCAAGGGGGAGAGAATGTAATATTCCCATTTGAGAATATTACTAAACCGACCTCCCGCTCTCATCGTAAACTCGTGCAAAGATTATCACCAGTGCCAGCAGCTAATCTATAACCACACGCGAGAATTGGAGGCACTCCACCTTAGGAAAATAAGGCCGGGGATTCAAATCTGCATAGCCGCGGGAAAACTCCCTCTTGGGAGGAGGCTAAGGGGATAAGGGTGGAATTATTGCAATTTTTTTTTTGAATTTATCTTCCCCAGCCGATGTGTGGCTGGGGGAAAGGGATGGGCTAGTAAGGGCAGCATGAGGAGGTGGGGGGAGAGAGTCATGCAACGGGCCACGTGGGGAGGTCCCCTCTCCCCCCCTTGGAGTATAAGAACCCCCTTTGTGGAGGGGGGGGAAGAAAGGAAAGGAGGGTGAGTTTGAGGAAGAGACTGCCGTGAAGGGGAGGGCGGCGTGAAGGAAGGCGGCCGTGGAAGAGGGGGGGAGCTGCGGAGTCCGCCGTGGAGGGAGAAGGAGCTGCGTCGTGGAGGAGAGGGAGACGCCGCTGCTCGCCAACATGCCACCAAAAGAACTGCCGCCAGCACGCCGCCAGAAGAAGTCGTCTTCTTCCTCCACGTGGGTGTACCACGTTTCTTCCAGAAGCATCAAGAAGCTTCTTGAAGCTTCTAAGGGCTCTCAAGCCCCCTTCCTATGGTTTTCCCCCCCCGGATCCAAAGCCCCCTTCCCGTGGGCCTTTTTCTTATTACCTTCTCAAGTGGTTTCTTTTTCTCAAACCCGGGGATTTAAGCCTTGCTCACCTTGCATCCCACAAAACTATTTTACCCTTCCATGGATTCCCCACACTAGACGGTTTTAAGCCATTTTTCCCTTGAATCTCTGTAATTCCACTTTATTTCCCGGCTTTCTTCTAAAGGCCTTCTCGTGGACTCACACAAAGCCATATTAGCCGGGTTTTAAAACCCTTCCCCATTGAATCTTCTTTAAGTCCACTCTACCCTCTGTAATTTAAATCTATCCTTCCCATTGCAACTCCTACAAGCCCCCCCCTAGCCCGGACTTTGAAGAGAAGAAGGGGAAGTCTACAAGCCTTCCACCAATCACCCACAAGCCCATTCCTAGCCTCGGAATTTTGAAGAGAAGAAGAAGAAGCGTATAAAGCTCCCTTCCCGCGAGACCCATCCATTCACCTGAAGTCCCGCGAAGGAATTTCCTATGTACGATGGGGAAAGACAAAGATCGTAAGGCCGCATACCAAGATGAGTAAAATTGGTAGACCGCGAAGGCAAACCACAAGTCGAAATCATACCTACGATGGCCCTAAAAAGTCACAAGGCGCGCCAGCGAGAGGATCTTCTCCTAGTATTTACGTGGATATTTCCCGGAGTCCACAAGTCCAGGTTTTATCTATTTGGATTCCACACAAAAGCATTGAATTAATCACGATAACATCATGGATTAGGAAGCACTCATGCATGTTCAAATTCAACTAGTCAAGTTAAATGCAATTGGAAAATGAATTGGCTATTTGATCATTTATTAGAAATAGCTTAAGATATGAAAATTGATCATTGGTACGTTCAATGGAATGAATGAAAAGGGCATAAGGTGTCTAGGCATTTTTAGGACCTTATCAGTAAGTTTCCTTTTGTGCATTCAAAAGTGACGAGCCTAGGACAACCGTTGCCACATTACAAGGTTGGAATTATTGAGGTACACCTTTTTACTAGGCATGGAAAGATTAATGGCATGTCACATTTTTAGATAAATCTTCCTTGTAATGATTCATGAGGAAAAGTTAACACTCATAAGATGTTATTCGAAAAGAAATAGAAGAGCACGAGAATGATCTATGGACTTGCCAGTGGCCTGTAAAATGGAATAAGTTAACACTAGCTTTAGTTTAGTATGAACTTCATTAACTACATTGTAGCTAGGGGAAAGTTGCGTGTTGCATAGTCATCATGCAGAAATTTCATTCATCAGGAGCCATATTTAGGAAAGGTCGCATGGTTTATCAAAGCATGAGATTCTAAAGTGTAGACAACAAGGTTGTAAGCATGATTATTTGATGTAAGTCCTAGTATGTCCTAGGAAGGTTAGTATCTAGATTATCATGCATTTTTACTATACCAAGGAAAGATAGAGTTATTGTGAACCATGTGATGCGTGGGAGCAATGAAGCACATGTTTACATGTAATATGTTAGTTGCAACTATTTTTCCTCTTTTAGATCTAGTTTATTGTCTCTAGGAAGGATTCATCCTTGTCGCGAGACAAGCATAATGAATTATCCAAATCACCTAGCCACAAAGGAATCATATGGTACGATAGACACCCCCGAACACTAACTAGGTTAAGGATTTGGCCAAGTTTTCCAAATGTCGCTAAGTCGAAACCTTCAAGCCAATAGTCCTAACCACATTCCCAAAATGTTGAGCTAATTGGATGCTCATGTAAACGATAATCTAGGATTCCTACCTTAAGGACCAAGCGTTCAAGATGATGAAACTCGATTTGAGTTGGACTAAACGCTGTCGATTTAGTGAAATTAAGGATGGGTGGGTAAAAGACACCCTAAACCCTCCTTCTCGACTGAAGTTAATTCCGTGACCTGAATACGCCATTCATTAAGGGAAATGATCTCTTAGAATGGAGGCGACACTTGTGCAATAAATTGCAACGTCACATAGCTTTGGGGTTTGATCGTGAGAAGTTTTGCCATTCCGTGGATTAAGGTTGGCAGGTTCTTGCGCCAGTTTAAACTCGCAAGGGGAAAAGGGTAGTCGTCCTTTACTCTATCCTAATTAGGGAAACTTTGTCAAGTTAAGGGAAGCTAGGCATTTTCTTGGACGAAAATGATTAATCAATAAACTAAAGCGACATGGTCGCCGGAATTTACCATAAACCAAACCTAAAGTATTGACAGGGTATGACCCTAGCCCAAGGACGATAGGAATCTTGCCAAGTTGCAATTGATTCCGGATCGAATGCGAGTTGCATTCGGAGAAAAGGAGTCACTCCTTAACAGTTTGCCAGCTAAACGACCACTGGTATTGATTGTGCTTGTAACAGTTTAGAAAGCACTATTTGCATTGTATTCTCAATGAACTAAAGGATGAAAAGATATCTAAATACTTCAGGTTGAAGGCCTGAAGGGAGAGGCAGCTTCAGTTACCCCCGACTGGCTGCCTGACCCTAACCAAGGGGGTTGTTAACCGCGCCGGGGACGTGGACCGAACCCGCCGTGAGAGGTCTCTCTGTTGAGTTCTACTTGGAGCAGGAGGACGCTTGGGTGCCAGAGGGGGCTCTGGCCGTAAATCCCTCGCCTTCCGGGCCCTGCACAAGAGGCTAACGTGACTCGGGATTGGATCTCGAGGCCCGCATACTAGTCTACGGGCAGAAGCTTGGATTAGTGATCCCTGGTGGATTATTGGATAGCCTTCGGGCGGATTATGAACAAGCCTACGGGTGGAACTCCTTGTATTTCAAAGATAAAAGGATAAAATGATAATAAAGAAGTTGTTTGACATTGTTTTCTTTATGTCCTGTGATAAGATTACGTGAAGGAACCAGTGCTTAACAGGGTTAATCAAGGAAGCTGTTTGTTATATGTCAAATTAATGTGGTAGGTAATTACATAACTAAAGCAAACCGAGGAAAGTGCGGAGGATGGACCATGGGTCCGTCCTATGGATGGGTGGTCCCGGTTAGCCGGGAACTTTTCTCAAAATCTTCGATGAACAGAGGGATGATCATCATCGCTGGAACAAATAACGAGAACGATGACTCAGAATTACCTATCACCTGATTCACGCTGTTTTAGGGGAACGGAATGGGACTATGCCTTATGGCAGAGAGGTCGAGCCTTGCATCCCTCTCGTTTCCCATTCTCCTTGAACCAAGTGCAGCGTGAATCCGCTTCATACCTGGCGTTTCTGCGTAAAGTAGTTCGCTCGGGTCTGACGCTAGTTGCTGCTAGTTAATGACCAAACAGGAAAAACCCAAATTCCGGTCGATCCTAAGTGGGAACGGCCGGGACACTTCCGCTACGGGGCAGACACGGAAAGACCTAGATTGCAAAACCCGTAACATTCCATGGGAGTGCCGGGCGGAGTTTTCTAGACATCCTTTCCGATGGACTGCTAAGACGTGTCCTGGATGATCCTAGTGGACACGTTACAATGAGGGAGTTTCATGAGAGTCCTTGAGCTGGTCATAGAGGAGTGTGGGCTACTTATGAGAAAATCAAGGAGAAATATTGGTGGAAAGGCATGTATAGAGATGTTTCTCATTTTGTTGAGACTTGAAGAGACTGCCAGATGTATTCGGTAGTGCGTCATCGAGATGAGCTTCATCTGACCTATCCGCTATGCATTCATTATAAGTGGGTAGTTGATTTGGTTACTATGCCTATGGGTCTATGGCAGATGAGGTATATTGTTTTGGCTAGAGAGGATCTTACCAATCATGTTGAAGGCAGATCTTTGAGAACAAAGACCACTAGTGTAGTGTGTAAGTTCTTATTGGAAGAAATTTTCTATAGGTATGGTTGTGTGGGTAAGATCACTGCGGATTGCGGTGAATTGGATGCAGATGAAGCTAGGGAGTTTTTCTCTCAACTAGGAATCAAGTTGGCTCTAACCACAGCATACAATCCAGGGGGAAATGGGAAGAGTGAAAGAGGGCATCCGCCGATAGTGAAAGCATTAGCCAAAGCATGCAGAGGACGGATTGGAGAATGGCCGAGACTTCTACCATTTGCTTTGTGGGCTGATCGTATGACTCACAGTGTTACCACAGGATATATGCCTGCAGAGTTGATGTATGGTCAGAAACCGGTTATGCCGACTGAGACTTGTGCTTTGACTTGGTCAGTTTTACCTTGGCATGAGGATATGATGAGAGAGGAGCTCTTAGCTCTTCCGATTCGACAATTGGAGAGAAGACCAGAGGATATTCAGCTAGCTATTGACAGGTTGAAGGTTGCTAGACTAAGAAATAAGGACAGGTTTGACAGCAGGCATCGCTTGCGACCTAGAGCAATAGAAGAGGGAGACTGGGTATTAGTCTTTGATAGCAGCCTTGAAAATCAGTATACTGCACTTCGAAAGATGGTGAAAAGATGTTTTGGGCCGTACATAGTCAGACATGTCTTTGATAATGCAACATATGAGCTGACAGAATTGGATGGGACAGTGCTTAGAGTGCCGCTGGAAAAAGAATCAAGATTTTCAAGAAAAGAGATGATGAAGATTATGCATTGGAAGAACTTGCAAGAGAAGAACAACGAGAAGAAACTCCAATGGAAGAGACAGATGATATGACAGATAATCTTGTTGATATACCGGAAATGCATAACGAAGAGATTGATCTGTTTGTGGATCTTGATGATAACGATCATGGGTAGTTGGCCAATCTGGAGGATGCACGGGATTAGAGGGGGTGGATGTCATACTGTTACGCATCCGAGATGTGGAATCCACCAAAAAGGTTATGCTGAACATGGACCATTTGTCAAGGCACTTGCTTCTTATCATCACATGTAATTAGAGGGTGTCTGTCCAGATGTTGTCAGCCATTGGACATGGGTTTCAACTATATTACAGTCAGTGAATGAGACTTTTACATATGGAATAAGTGGATCTTTTTGGTATGCCACTAGCTCAGCCGTACAAATACTTCTTTTCGGTATCATTGCAATGGAAATTAAGAGAAGGGCACCAAAGGTTCACACTGTTTTGGAACTTGTTCGACGTCGTTGAGGTCTACAGGGTGGGGTTATTAGAGAATCATGATATTATGCTAGGCACTGCATTGGTGGACATGTATGCCAAGTGTGGTGCACTTGCCAAAGCGCAAGAAACGTTTGATGGGCTTCCATTACATGATACTATCTCTTGGGCTGCATTCATGGTAGGATATACTCGGCTTGGTAAGGCTGAAAGGGTTTTCAACTTATTCAACAAAATGAGAGGAGAATGTATTGATCGAGATGGTGTCACCTTCAGTATTTTGCTTACTACTTGCAGTCATGCAAGTCTAGTGGAGGAGGGGCAAATATATTATGATGTTATGCGCACTGTCTACTGTATCATTCCGAGTTCAGAACATCATAGTTACCTGGTTGATCTTTTCAGTCGTGCAAGTCACTTTGACAAGGCAATAAGTGTCATTCAGAATGTTCCAGACTCTGATTTGGCCCTGTTGGGTGCTTGTCGAAAATGGGTAAATGTGGAGCTTGTGAAATGGGCCTTTGAGCATGTGTTACAGATGGATGATAAATGTGCTGCAGCATATGTCTGCATGACTAATTTGTTTCTAGCTGCTGGCAGCCCAAGCCACACAACTCCTAAAGGTCGGGATTCCATTCGGGACAATCCCTCTCAAACTACAAAAGCATCGGTGCAGAGTCGAATAGCAGCAATACCAGATAGAGTTGCAACAACAGTTTTTGACATGCATCACCCAATGGCTGAAAGATTAGCATCCCCACCAAGAAAGCATGGCTTTAAGGAGAAACCCGTGTTATTGCAGTCACCAGATGTTTCTGTCAATGCTTCTAGACTGGACCGGATACCACAGTTCTCTCTCAATGCTCAAGATGCATTGCCTTTGAGGAAGAGTCTACCTATACCAAGCCATGAAAGGAAAATGACCTTAGCTGATGGAGCTCTGGCCAAGTTCCAAGAGGCTCTTGAAATACTAGATTCGTCTAGAGATGGAGATGAAAGGGTCAGTGATGCTGCTAGGTGTGCTATTCACTGTAGCTGAGCTTCGTGATTTCCATCTTCATTCTTGGCATGTGAAATTTGGCTTATCAGCGATTATTCTTGCCTGTTGGTGGCAACCTCTGAATGCATTTTTCCGTTCAAAAAAAAAAAACAGCCAACAGCAGTGAACGAGCGTCAAGGAATCTGGGCGAGGTCACTTTTTTTTGGTGGGGAGAAAAGCCAGCCGCTTTATTAGTCAGAAGGGGGAAGAAAAAGTAGAAAACGGAAACAGGGGAAAAGCCTTCGCCATGCTAGAAAAAGAGTGTGGATATTCTAGAGGAGGGGATCAAATGCTAAACGTAAGAAAAGAAGGCTGTAGTTCTGGGGGGGAAGAGATCAACTGAGGAGAACGGTCGATACCCAGAAGAAAAGCGGAAGATAGTGGACAGGAAGGCCCATCTGGGAACATACAGAAGAGCATTGGGAGGAATCGCTTGGCTGGATCGATTTCAAGGATGATTACAAGACCATGGATCCTCACTACATGGAGAGCGTCTGTTGGTGGGAGGCCAGGTGCTGTCCATGGGCATTGACAACTACAACGAAGAGTGCCACAGCATCGTTATGTGTTACAGCAAAGAGTGGGAGAAAGTCGTCGACTAGTTGCAACTTTGGAATAGATTGATAAAGAGGAGGCAGTGAGTTAGCTCAGAGAAAAGACAAACAATATCAATAGTTGCAGCCTCGTGGGAAGTTTTCTTAATAACAAGCATACATGTTCACCCAAGTATACATCTGGAAGTTCATGGCTGCTCCTCCAGGAAGTGATCTAGTCTGCCGCTGTGGCGTCAACAATAATTATATCATCTTTTATGTGTGAGACTGGAATCCTTTGGTATTCTCTTACATGATTCAAAGCATTTGTGGAGTTTTGGAGAGATGAATAGAGATCTTCAACTTCAATTAAAGCAAGCAAAAGAAGACTGTCAACAACTTTGGAGCATGAGCTTGAAGCATGCCAACAGAAACTGAATTCTGTCTGAAAGGAAAAATTGCAGAACAGGGTACATTAGCCTGCCTTTCCTTCCGGTGCTGAATATACTTCGGACAAATACAAGTATTGCAAGCTCCCTTGGATAGCCTTTCCTTACACAAATATCACTTATCTACCTGGATATGCTGAATGTATACAGGATGAACAGTGAATTCAGATTAAGTAACATAGTGACATAGAGTTTAGACCAGACCCTGGCTGGTTCTAAACACTTATGATATTGACAACTGCACTTTTCAATAAGCCAACCTTCAGAAACCTTGTATACAAAGATCTAATTCTTGCTGAGAATGGGAAGGTGTCCATTTACAACTTGTAAGCTTAGGCTTTCCTGAGTGTGGCCATGAATTGCAAAATCTTTGGCAAATTGTTTGTAAATAATCTCTGCTGCTGTGATTTTCAGATTCAGAAACCTTGTACTTCTCAACTATGCACAGCTTTGAATAGAAAAGATCTAACACAAGATGATCCATTGATCCATATTTTATCACCAATATCTCTTATTTTAGAACTGATATTCTATCTTGAAACTTATCAAGGACTTCTGAAGTCGCGACATTGCTTTCGAAACCCTTCGACAATGTACTCTAAACTCATAAATGTTTATTAATTTAATATGCATTTTGTGGAATTACCTGCTATGGAATCACCCATGTACACACTCAATTAATGAAACGCCTGAAAAGGACAAGCGTCCCCATCAACTTCTCGCACAAAGAATCCACTTTGTGTATGAGCCCCGGTCATCAAAGTTGACGGAATCCACCGTAAAACCTCACGGAATCCACCGTGGCATGGAATCCACCGTGAAATATGCCTCCCATCACTTTCGGCTCCCCAAATCCACAAGGCAATCCACGATACCCTGCAACCTCGGTGGCTTACTCTTAATCTTATAATCGAACTCCTGCAAAGTGATTAACCACTTTGCCAAACAATCAGGCGGTTGCAGCTTGTTCATAAGCAATCTAAGCCCTTCTGCCTTCGTATAGAATACTACCTTCTCATAAAGGATGCAGTGCCTGAATTTCATAGTCGCAAAGACCATCGCAAGGCACAACTTCTCCATGTAGGTGTAGTTAATTTTTGAAATGCCCAATTTCCGACTAG
Organism: Lygodium microphyllum; assembly: GCF_053477565.2. Classification (NCBI taxonomy): domain Eukaryota; kingdom Viridiplantae; phylum Streptophyta; class Polypodiopsida; order Schizaeales; family Lygodiaceae; genus Lygodium; species Lygodium microphyllum. The sequence continues at coordinate 666,557 of NW_028229535.1, read as the reverse complement.
CAAAAGCTATTGAATGATACCTTTTTTCCTCCCACATTTGGGCTAAACAACAGCTAATACTATGCATGGTGGCTGCTAAAAATATGTAAAATACTTCGCCTCATATAGGTGCTTTTAAAACTGGTGCTTTTACTAGCTCCTATTTCACATCCTCGAAAGCTACCTTACAAGGGTTGCTCCAAACAAATAGACAGCTAAAGGATAATAAATTCGTTAATGGCAATGTCCTTTTTGCAAAGGCATTTATAAACCTCCGATAGTACCCTATCGATGACAGAAAGCTATGTACCTCTTTCGGAGTGCGTGGTGGACTCATAGCGACTATGACCTTGATATTTTCAGGGTCAAAAAACACTTGACATATTTAGCCCTCCCCCTAATCTGAAAACATTCATGTGCAGTAGTTTCTGTCATAAAATGATGCAACATTTATTAGCCAATCAAAAATCAAATCCAACGATCTATCTCTGAGTTGTTCAAATTCATAAATTAAAAAAATCCATGACACACGATTCTCAAACCACTTCTGCACTAGCACACAAAAATCATCAACAAATTTCTCTTTGGAATCCTCAAAATTTTCAAATCCAAATTTCTCAAAACAACTCACATTGTCAAAGCAAAACATCTCATCACCCACAATGACAATCCACCTACCCTTCCCATCCACCCTAGGAAAAAACATGTTATTTTTAGAGTCTCTAAATAAAGTTTTGACCCTTTCTTTGTTGCCAATCTCAAATTCATTCACTGATTCATCTACAACTTCACCTAAAGATACTATGTAAGGATCTCCCAACTCAATATCCAAATCAAACACAACATCAAAAGGAGTCAACTCCAGACTCATAACACCACAAGAACCAAAAACATCCACAAATGGGGTCACTTAGGACACCTAGCCACATTGCTCAACTCATCAACAATACAAGACTCCATCGAGTCTTTCACAGACAAAGAGTGGTAAACACCTTCCATAGTATCCTTCTAAGAAACCTCACAAGAAACCAAAGAAACTTTCACATCTTCATCATCACAGACAACATCTTCACAATGCAACAACTTCGGGTCAATAACCTCAACCAAAGACTCCTCAACTACCAAATCCCCAACTACCTCCTCACAAACCTCTTCCAACTCTATTTTCTTGATTTTAAACCGCTCTTCCCTTAAATTCTCAATCCTTTTTAAAGCCTTACTCAAATTGTCTCTCACATCCTCATCAATGTCACACTTAGGATCATTAAAACCCCAATCAGAATCATTACAAACAACATCAAAACCTTCAGGAGAACTCAAAGAAACTAAAACACTATCAGATGAAGTTTTCTCTTTGACATTGTTGCCAAAATCAACCAAACAATTATCATAACTTCATCTTGAAAACTTACAGTTTCTAAGCCCTCCCCCTCATGGTCTTCTAAAAAACTTAAAAAATCATCCTCTATTCTCTCTTCATCTTTCAAGCAATCAGATCCATCTATACTATCACCAAAGCAAACAAGCTCACTCTCTAAATTGTCTTTACTCTCTTCAACACTGCCATGACTATAAAAACTTTCATCACACCTTTCCTCATCAGAAATATCAAAACTTTCTTGACTCACATCCTCTCCCAAAGAATATGAAAACTCTTGGTCCTTAAAACAATATGGTCTCTCATTTTCTTCTTTACAACTCAGATCCATCTCTAGCTCATCTCTATAGTCCTCAAGCTCCAAAGTATCATCAGTCGATCCCTCTTCCTTAGTTAAATCTCTAATCACTGGACTAGAAGCATCCATGGTCAATGGATATGAACTCACACTCCTAGACTCTTCACTCCAATCAGTTAAACAAGTATTTTTCTCCTCAGCCACCCTAGGGAGTTTCTTCTCACATACTTCAATTTATTTCTCACAAGTCAACTCATCTCTCCTAAATAGAGAATATAGTGTACCTCTCTCAGGATAGACATAACTAAGTCTCTGCTCCTTAAAAACTTTTCTCTCAACTTGCCTTGAACCCAACTTTTCCCTTGGTTCATCAAACCCTAACTCTTTTTTTCTTTTGGTCTTTCTCTTTTGATATTGAGCTATCTTCACCGCTTCCCCAAAAGTCTTAAGGTTTTTTACCTCTAATTTCACTCTCCAATCTTCTAATTTTAACCCATTTACAAAATACATTATCTTCAACATAACTGGGGCTATCTCACCTTCTAACAATGTTAAACTCCTTTGATTCCACAATCTTTCAAACTCCCTAGCAAAGTCCTCAACACACTGATCATCTTTTTGAACACAAGTTTCTATTTTTGCCCAAATCTCACTTTGACTTTCTCTTCTTTTAAACCTAGATAAAAAAGCATTTTTAATGGTCTCATAGTCCAAATTTTGTCTCCTAAATTTCAAGCTTCTCTCAAAGTCAAGCAATCGATTTCGTGCTTCTCCCTGCAATTGATATCTAAAAATCTAGAGTTTATCCTCAAGATTAGTCACTCTATCTATCAAACAACACAGCTCTATTTTTTCTTAAAATCTTTCGGGATCTTCAATATGATTACCATGGAACTCAAGAAATTCATTAGCCATTTTCAACAATCACAAGAAATCAAAACAAACTCACATTCAAAACAACAACAATGTCAATTTCGGCACTCCTCAGTGGGGCCACCAAAAAAGAGATGTTATGCGAGCGGTGATCGAGAGCAAGCCTCACTCACAACCCGATAACGAGATGTTAAGGAGTGCCGGTTGGGGTAATTGACTTTGTCGAATGCACAACTCAATTTGAAAAATTCAGATATTTGATAAAACACCACAAAACAAGACTAAAAAAAATACCTCTTACAGCTCACAAAAAATTTAAAACCTGTATGTGGGTAGAGCATCACACAACCACATAATGGAAATACCAATAATTCAAAAATAAACCAAGAGAAATATATTCTCGTACCTTAACAACCTTGAGCCGATGCTCGATGCTTTGACACCCAAAAGCTCCAACTTCCAAATTGGCATGACAAGAGCTCACTCTAGCATGCGACCCACCACTCTCCTCTCTCACAAAATACAATTGAAATCAAGGGGGAAGGCCCTTAACTCTCTATTCTCATATCCTTATATAGTTTTCTATCCACACTCACACACATTAAGATTTTTGCTTTCAGCTTTTGGCTTTTGCTTTTCTACTGCTTTTCATTATTTTCGTTTTTTTTTCTCTATGCTTGTCTGCAACTTATTTGGATCATAACTTCATCATTTGAACTCCGAATATAGTTGTTTTGATACTCAAAATGATCAGAACGCATCTGATCAACAAGCTAGCGTGGGGAGAATTACGAAAATCCCTAAAAAATGGATAAAAATACTGATATTCATAAATTGTATCATTTTTCTCCATCTTTTATCTTGGATGACTTATTTCCTTCCTTGGCCTATTGTTCTTGTAATTGCACACACTTTCAACAAACATGTTCTCTTTTTCTTCAAGAAATACTCACTGACAATGTAAAACGTACGACCTTTTTCTTTGATCCTTGAGTCTTCAAAATAAATATTCTTTAGATATGAACTTGTTTTTTATGCAATGTCCCCTAGTAGGTATATGGTTTTTTGAAATGAACTCCATGCCCAATCATTCATGAAAAAAATATGCAATGTTGGATCCATATATGCAACCAATCAATCAATGCTACACACTAAAATAATGTATGCATTGAAGAAATTGTGCCTAGTCTATCTATATGTGATTGTGCCTCATGCAAAATGCAAACATAGTTCCTTGATTATTTAAATCCTTATCCTCACCTCTAAACTCTCATAAAAAAGATATGATATACTCTGGTCCACCCATCCAAAATCTCACAATCACTCTAGAAAATGATGGTCCTCAAGATATTGACCAAATATAAATAACCCATCTCACAATTGGTAGCATCCTTTACGACCCTCTAGCTCACCCAACCTCCTTATACTCTCAACCAAAGGTTCCTAGATTTGTGATGAACATCCCAAATATTGTATAAGAATTGTGCATACTCAATGACAGGCGCTTTTTGTAATATTCCACGTAAAAAAACGAATTGAATAAATGAAAATTTTTATTTTTTAATTTCCCCCCCTATCCCTCCACCCGACTGACGAGCTGGAGGGGGAGGGAAATAGAAGGAGCCATTAAGCTCCTTGGTGGAGCTCGGGATGAGGGAGGAGAACATGCGTGATGACACGCAGGGAGGGAAGATCCCCCTCCCCTCCCCTATTTAAACCAGGGGCAGCAGGGCTGAAGGGGGGCCGGCAGGAGATGCTGTTGAATGCGTGTGGGAGTGAAGGCCTTTGCCGTGAGGAGAGATGGGAGGTGGAGGGAGTGGACTGCTGTGACGACTAAGGGAGGGTCATAAATCGTGAAGAAGGTTGTTGTCACCTTTGTGGAAGGAGGATTGGCGCACGCCATCGGGCCCTAACATTCCAGTTCGCGTTTCCCCCCAGCTATCAATTTGCTGCCCGAGTCGTTGATGGTCTTCTGCTTCCACGTGGCGTGGAAGCTTCTTGGGAGAGGAAGCTTCCAAGGGGCCCTTAAGCCCCTTTTCACCCTCTTCAACCCCCCCTCATAACTCTTTTCATTTTTTTTCCCACAACTCCCTAAGCTTTCCTCTTAATCCCCCGTATCCCCCTTATTATTTTTCCCCCCCTGAACCTAAAAATCCAAATCATCATCATGGGAAAAGTAGCCATGAGATAAAAGATAGGGAGGGAAAGTAGAGGGAGTGAAAAGAAGGAGTGAAGGAGGAAGAGTGGGAAGAAGATAAAAGAAAGGGAAGGAAGGAGAATAAGTGCTTTCTATTCCTTCTACACTAAGTCAAAATCCTCCAAGGGTTCCGTGGTTGCAACACCACACTCACCCATAAACTTTTTTTTGATCCAAAGAGATGGTGGAATTCCAGAAGAAAGAGGAAAAGGCTATCTCACATTCGAACTACGATGCTGCCGAAGAAAGTCCAAGGTGTAGCTACGGGAGGGTCATCTCCTGGTATCCATGTGGATATCTCACCTCAAAGCCAGGTTTTTCTTCTTGGTTTTAATTTGGTTTTAAGTTGATCATGCAAAGAAAAATTGTTAAGGATAGGATATATTTGTTCGAGTTATTTGTAACGAAGGAGTTTAGCTTATAAATGACAATGTATAGAACTTAGCTTTCTTCAATTTGCATCAAGCATTATAAATTACGAGCAAGATTATCCATTTACTATAGTAGTATATTTTAGTTAAATCCTAAGGTGTAGAAATTATATCTTGCACCATTAGTCTTATTCCCTTCTCAACGAATCGTTGTAAATGATTAAATTCATGAAAGGTTTCTTTCGATGCTCAAATTACTAGGAAGTTATCTTTGCTAATTGCACATCTTAGCAAGGCAAATGTTGTTATTTGGCATGAGTTCATCTGTAAGGAAAACGGAAGTTAAAATTAAGCTGTGTTGACTGGAAAGTAAATTGTCACAAGGATAGCAAAACCGTGACAAGATGATTAATATTACCTTCCGAAAGATAACTAAACCAATCTAAACATAGAAACATTCATACCCTAAACACTTGACTACTTTCCTTACTGTAGGGACAATAAATTCGTAAAGATCAGAAACTAGGGTTTGTCCCTAAGGTTCTTAAAAGAAAAAACCCTAGGCGTGACATACGTCAGCTTAAAGAATCTAAACAGATTATTCCATCGCAGGACTTGCGCAACAAGTATGAAATCATTTAGTCTTGTGATTGATTCACAAGGAGAAAGGGTAAAAACCCTCATCAAGGATGGCAATTCCCTACGCAAGTTATCTTGCAAAAAGACGTATTTTTGGATATCCTTCTAAATAAGGAAAGTTGTAAACCGGAAACTAGCATATCTAAGGCACTTTAGGGTTAACCAAGTTGGGTATGCCCTACACCGGAATGTAAAAGATCTTGCCAATTTACAAGACACCTTGGGAACGAGTGCTGATACACTCAAAAAGGAAAGAACACTTCCTTAGCAGTTTGCCAAACAACTGGGTTGTTTAATGGAAATGTTTGTGCTTGCTAGAGATTTTAGGGCTTTGTTTGAATTATGAATTACAAATTAAATGAGTACCTATACTTCAGGTTAAAGGCCTGAAGGAAGAGGCAGTTTCAATTACCCTCGACTACCTGCCTAACCCTAACCAAGGTGGTTGTTGACCGCGCCGGGAACGTGGACCGAACCCGCCACGAGAGGTCTCTCCGTTGAGTTCTACTTGGAGCAGGAGGACGCTTGGGTGCCAGGGGGGCTCTGGCCGTAAATCCCTCGCCTTCCGGGTCCTGCACAAGAGGCTAACATGACTCGGGATTGGATCTTGAGGGCTGCATACTAGTTTACGGGCGGAAGCTTGGAATAGTGATCCCTGAGGATCACTGGATAGCCTCCGGGCGGATTATGGACAAGCCTACTGGCGGAACTCCTTGTATTTCAAAGATAATGATGAAATGTTAAAAGAACTTGCTTGATATTGTTTTTCTATGTCACGTGATACGATTCCGTGAAGGAACTAGTGCTTAAAGGGATTAACTAAAGAAGCTAATTGTTATATGTCAAATTAATGTGTTAGATAATTACATAACTAAAACAAACCAAGGAAAGTGTGGAGGATGGGCCATGGGTCCGTCCTACGGTTGGGTGGTCCCGGTTAGCCGGGAACTTTTCTCAAAAATCTTGAAGAACAGCGGAATGATCATCATCATCAAAACAAATAACGAGAACGATGACCTAGAGTTACGTCTTACTCGATTTACACTATTTTAGGGGAACGGAATGTGACTATGCCTTATGGCAAAGAGGTTGAGCCTTGTATCCCTCTCGTTTCCCATTCTCCTTGAACCAAGTGCAGTGTGAATCCGCTTTGGACCTAGCGTTTCTGCGTAAAGTAGTTCTCTCAGGTCTGACGCTAGTTGCTGTTAGCTAATGATCAATCAGGAAAACCCTAATTCCAATCGATCCTAAGTGGGGAACGGCCAGGATACTTCCGCTACATGGCAGATGCGGGAAGACCTAGATTGCAAAACCCGTAACATTCCATGGGAGTGCCGGGCGGAGTTTTCTAGATATCCTTTCCGATGGACTGCTAAGAGTGTCCTGGATAATATTAGTGGACACGTTACACTTTCTCATGTGCGCGTGCATCTAAGATTTAGGGCATATAGCTGCAGCGGACCTCATGCCGTGCTAGTGCTCAATGATGGTGCAAAGCGTGCATAATCCCAACCCATGGCATGGAAGTATTTGATAAGAATAGGAGACGACCCCCGAGTGCAGTGCATCAACAAGTGCAACGTGAAGTACTCGTGAACCCATTATCCCTTGTGATGTGCAAGGGTCTTGACAAGAATACATACCTAGCTCCTCAATGTTTAGTAGCTATTGGCAAAAAAAATCTTCATCCTTTCCAAAAACATACCAAGCTCAACCAAGGCTATCAAGTTTCACACTCAACAAATCAAACAAAACGACAAAAACAAATCCTAAGCTAGACAAACACAAGAAATCGAATTACGAAACAACAAAACAAACTGTCACGCAAATAACTAGCTGGTAAAAATCAAACCTAACTACAATTAGACTAGGGCTTTTCAGTTTTCAAAAAAACACTTGACAGCATAATAGCCTTGCGGACCAGGGGGGACTGCCCCTCCCCCCCCCCCCCGACTCCCATAGAGGCCCTCTCTACATCTCCCCTAAGTAGGTTGGAGAGAAAAAGTGCACTGTGATAGGTCCTCCAAATTAGATCCTAGTGTAGTAATGGCTCTGCACAAGCATAGATTCTCACTCACAAAACAACAACTAAAAGCCCATACTCAACAAAGAAAAACACAGACCCTAGAATTGCAATGGGCCAATCTAGCCAACAAGGCAAACAAGGCCACACAGCAAAAACATGTATGTATTGCATTTGGACTACATCTAGTCAAGGCATAATACAATAATATCAAGCTACAATTGCAAGGATGGCTAGACAGGATAATCTGATGATATATGCACCTTGATCAGCACTGCACAAACGACTGAAGACATCAGTGGAGAATCCACATCTTGTGGTGCACTTGGGGACTCAAGGGCATGTATGAGAAGGCTTGAATTTATAAGCCAAGACCAGTAAGATGAAGACATAGTAATGCTTGCTTACCTTAGGGTCAAACTCACTACAAAAAGAGATCATAGTGTCGATGTTCTCATCGATGAAGGGTTTGATTTTAATATCTTGACCTATAAAGCATGGACCCTACTAGGCCAACCAGAGCTCAACGGGGGACACCCACAAGCACTTATAGGGAAGTGCGAAATCCTTGTAACTATTGAAACTAGAAGCTTTCCTAGCCTATTCCATGTTCCGCCAAATAGTGCTCATCATGGAAAGGAAACCCTCCTAGGAAGACCCTTCAAAAGGGCAATGAAGTGTGAGGTCAACTATGTAGTACATGATATACTTGATAGTACTTGGTGTAAGGATAATGACAACCTTTAGTAAGGGTGAACTCATCAAACCTCGAGGGAAAGACGATGAACATTCTCACATGCCAGAAATGCCTAGTGGTGAGAGCAAGGACTTTTGAAAGTGTTGACACAAGCACATATTGAACAAATAAAACCAGTGAGCAAGGCCATACTTGAAATAAGAAGGTCAAGAGACAATGCTAAGGATAGGATTTGGACTTACAAATATCATAGAAGACCACAAAAGAAGCCGAACCCTTATAGAGGAAGGCATCGGGGGAGAGCTAGCACAATGCCGTGATGGATATCCAAAGCGTTGCTACATGCTCAAGGGTATTACACAAGTAACTAATGGATTTGGGTACCAAAACCCCCTGCTAAACCATCTCTGTCACAACTGAAGGCCAGGACGTATCAAGAGAGAAGAAGCACATGAGGAAATATAAATGAAAAACCAAGTCTCGATTCAAAAACATTTGAGTGACTGATCCCCTCATGATTGAAATCAAGAAACCAAATAGGACTATTCGAAGGGTAGACCCTCAACCTAGCGTGTTTAACAAGCGGATATTAGACGTAACTATAAAGTGTGCACAAAAGCCATTAGTGCCCAAGGAGCCTTTGACTTCCCATGAGGATAATGAGCACCACAAGCGCAATGTTGCCCATGATAAGACTAATTGCTCAACAAAGAAAATGGCAGAATCATCTAACAATCATGAGCAAATCTTCTAGCCACTAGCGCCAAGTCCATGTAGGAGTCCCAAATCTCCTACACTCTCTTTATTTAAACAAACACAAGAAGCAAAATAGTAGCCGTCAAGTGCAATTGCTCAATCCCAATATCTATCTCCATTTAAGCTTCCAAATGTCCAAGAAGTGGGACATGACACCACCCTTAGCTCTCAACCTAAGGATAGGCCTCTTCAATCCATCATGTCTAGCTCAACTGATGTTCGATCTACACAAGTGAATGCGCAAAGGGCAAAAAAAGACACAGCCACTTTTGATCTACTTAAGGACTTGACATCATAGTCTACTAATAGTGGCCAATCCACTAAACTAGCCATTAATACTTCCAATCAGGAATCACAACAGTCATAGCCTTTGGGCATGGACGATGCCCCTTGCAAAACCTATCCTTAGAAATTCACCTATGGAAGAGGTGTTGCAAGCAACATCCTTGACACCTTCAATACTTTCAAATCACCCAAAGCCTAGGCCTAAGGAGAAACCTCTCAAAGATTTGGCTAAGGAGATGGCACATATGACCAATGAGTCAGAGATGAAGTGCCTAATGAAGCTTGATCACAAGAAGCTGATAGCCATTACACGTGCATACATCCATGTGGACATTGAAAGGCCAACACCAGAGCACACAAAACTCATAGCCAAACCCCTAACTTGGGACGAGCAACAACATGTTTCCTCCCACTATGTAATTGTTGCTGAAGAAGTCATAAAGGATATCCCAAAGGCCAAAACTAGAGAATTGCACTTGATACCTCACTCTATACTGCTCAATGTGAGACAAACAAGAAAAAGCTTGAAAATCAATCGAACGGAAAGGGAAAGGACAAGGAAACTTTGTGTAGAAATGGTACTCCAATCAAATTCTGCTAGCCAAAATTGGCCATTGATTGATGACACTCGCTAAGCAAAGGAAATCACTTTGGACATCAATACATGATTTCACTACATTTCCCCAACCTCATTACGAGTGTTGGCAATGGTCCATGAGGTCCAGCTTTTTGCCACTATCCAAAAACATCCCTTGTCTGATAAATTGCTTCTAGAAGAAGATTGACATGTGGCTAGCAGGCTAGGAGTAGGGAGCATGGTACTTGATGTTAGCACATATGTCTTCTGCTCACTCAAGACCCTGCAATCCTAGATCCCTATGCTTCCCATCAATACAACCCTGACTTCTTCAGCTAGTTTCATCCAAGCCTACATAGTAGGAACCCTAAACCCTCTCCTGGCTCTACACTAGAGTCACCCAAACTCCCAGAGCAAGAAAAAAACAGCTCTAAACACAACAGCCGCTATGATTAGAAGCAATGAAGGCATATTCCAATGGGTAAGGGAAAGAGCCTAGAGAAAATGCCCCCCAACCAAGAGAAAATGCGAATGCAATCAGATGAGGGGCTAAACGAAAGAGAATTGTCAAAATAACTAGACTCTCCACAAAGAGAGGCAGTTGTACCCTCTCAACCTAGTGAGGCTATTCAGCTGGCTATGGCTATGCCCCATGAGGACACACCAGGAAAAGAGAATGTTGAGGTCAGAGCCATTAGAGTTCGTCCATGAAGAAGGGTGTAACTCTAAACTAGATCGACGAAAGAAAGAATGAGTGAAGGAACTGCCCCCTCTGTGGCCACAAAAAGTGCAATAAAAAGAGAAAAGGGCTCCATGCTAAGCCATGCATTCCTTGGGTAAATCTCTTAGACCCCCTGAGAATGTAACTACTATAGAGCAACAAGATGATGTCTAGAGTGCCCCCTCCCAATGCATCTCCAAAACAAAAAAAGAAAAAAAAAGAAAGCGCAAACAAACAAAGACTTCCACAAAGAAAAAGAAAAGAAACAATGAGATTTTCCATGTATATCAGAGTGCCACAAACATTGCACCTAGGGGTCCTCAGGTTAGGCATGTCTAGTGGCCTTGGTCTTGGTGAGCCGGCTCCGTGCCTAGCCCCCTAGCCCTTCTTGTCCCCCCACTTCAGACTTAGGGCACATCAAGAGAGCACAACACACCTAGGGAGTTTGTGCTTGCCTATGGCTAGATCTATCTCCCTAAGTGATACCCACATCACCCTCCCTGTACGCAAACACGGTCCTCAAGAGTACGACGCCACTACAGGTTTCCCTGTGCTTTGACCCAACTCCCAGTTTCACTAGCACAAAAACCATGAAACACTGCACAGTGAGGTAGATACACCCCTACATAGTGCACTTCCTTTTTCTTTTTTCAAGTAGACTCAACAATCACGATCCATCACTAACATTGAAGGCCCCCACTACCTGATCAAATCTAATCGCGGTGTCAATGAGCTCAATTCTCCTACATCATGTTTCCCAAAGCACAAATAATGTCTTAAAGAGTATTCAAGTATACTTCTCCTCAACATTGACAATTTTTTCCACCCCATTGACTGTTACAACTATATATATCATCTCTCACTTGACTTGGGTCTCACCTATATATACTAACTCTACATCAATATAAATCATTCTTTGGAAGCATGTCTTGTGTATCTCTCTCGTACTCTCTCTCTCTCTCTTAACATGGTATCAGAGCTATGGATGCGTAGCAACAACAAGGAAGGTAAGTTGTTTCACTATTTATACTTGATTGAATTATTTGCACAAGTGATGATTTGATACATGAACTTGTTCAAATTAGAAGTATTAGTTAATTTTGTCTTTAAAAACCGCTTGTCAAAACCTGTCAAAATCGCTTGTCAATCGGAGTTCTGGATCAAAAGTTATGACAATTCAGGATTCAAGACAATAGTTCTGTTCGAATCTGTGATTCTTTATTTAAAACTATAATTCTAATTACAGTTCTTTAATCCCCAATTACAGTTCATTAATCCCTCATCTTCGTTAATGACGTTGATTATGACAAGAAAATATCTTGCTATTTTTAGCGATGTTTTATTCTCGTTCACGTTCTTTGTTCGACCGAAATAGCACTTTGCTTATACACATCATCTCGTCTTGCACATTACATCTCTCTATTTCGGGCTTTCTTTTTAGTCACTCAATACTTTTCATCATTCTTACATGCATCTCATGGTTTGCAGATTCTGCGATCTCACCTTATTTGTTTTCTCTCGAAATACAGGCATGGCCAATTGTGTAATTGTTAACGGATATCCGTCTGGCCAACGTTTGGTTCCTTTCTTCCAAGGACAAGGCTTTCCTGGGTGGAAAGCAAAGATGATGCTAATTCTTGAAGGTGACGAATTATTTGATATTGTTTTGGGCAACCTGTCTTGCCCAGTTCAACCTATTGATGTGATGAATGACAATTCTCTGATTACTGATGGCCTGTTATTTGAACAATGGAAAACTGATCATACTGATTGGGTTTGTCGTGACAAAGCAGCTCATCGTTATATATTGTTTGCACTTCCTGACTCACTTATGTTGGATGTCTTTCATCTGGAAACCTCTCATGCTGTTTGGGAGTATCTTATCTCAACGTTTGAGAAGAAATCGGTCAGTGAAATTTTATATCTCCAAACTTGTTTGAAGAATCTTCAATATAAGGTTGGTACTTCTATGCACTTTCATATCGAGGCTTTTAAAGACATTATCAATCAGCTTGGTGCTGCCGGCGCTCCTGTTGCTAAAAATCAGATTGTTACTCAACTTCTTCATACCATCAAAGATCCTTTATATGACAATATCATCACTATTTTGTCTAACAAGGATTATATCCACTTTGACAAAGCATGTATATCTCTTATTGAATATTCTCAACGTTATGAGCATCATTTGGAAAATTTGATGCTGTTTTGGTCACTCACGAACAAAGGGATTTTGATGCTGCTTTTGTTGCTCGCAAGCGTCCCGCTTCACATTTTTAGCAAGGTGGACGCCCTAATCAAAGTGGTAAATCTTCTTCTCTTGCTTATCCTAACAAACATTGTTCTTATTGTTATAAGAAAGGCCATGTGGCTTCTGATTGCTGGCCACGTCAATATGATGAGGAGCATGGAGTTACTACAAAGCAACCTTGCTCGTCCAAAAGCTTTCCTCCTTGTGATTATTGTGCACATACAGATCATCCATCTAGTCGTTGTTATAAACGTAGATATGATGAAGAATGTTCTCGAGCTTATATTGTTCAACAAACTACAACTGATAATGATCATACTCATCTGCAGGAGCTCAATTTCGTCCATCATGATATCTCTTCAGAAAAGGTACTTCATGTTCATGATGGTTCTCTATTCATCATTGATTCAGGTGCCACTGGAAACATGACATACCAATCACAGTGGCTTCACAATTATCATTCTCTTCCGGTCAAGAATTTTGTTTACCTTGCGGATGATACGACTTGTCAAGTCAAAGGAGTGGGTGATTTATATCTGGGGACTATTTCATCCACTAGAATATTAAGAGGAGTTCTTCATGTTCCAGATTTGGAAAGAAATCTTCTTTCTGTTGCTGGTCTAGTTGATCTTGGTTTGTTTTTTGGCTTTGATCATAATCAATGTCATATAGAGAAAGATGGAAATACTATAGCAGTGGCTCCTTGACATGGTAATCTATTTGAGCTATCATTGAATGATACGGTTGCAAATGTTGTTACTGCCCCTGGAGATCCAAATTGCAAATTATGGCCTCAACGATTTGCACACTCCAATTTTGCCAAAATTCTTGATCTCCATCGTCATGGTCTTGTGCAAGGTATGGATCTTAAATCTCATCCATGTATGGGAATATGTGAGTACTGTATACTTGGAAAACACCATCGTTCGCCTTTCCACACTTCTACTTCATCACATTCCTATGCTCTCTTGGATTTGGTTCATGCCGATATTTGCAGTCCTTTTCCTGCCTCAAAGTCTCAATATCGATATTTTATAGCTTTTATTGATGATTTCTCACGGTACACACATGTCTATCTTCTTTGATATAATTCTGAGGCTTTATCTATATTTAAAAAATACAAGATAAGTGTGGAGCTTCAAACTGAATTCTCTATAAAGACTCTTCGCAGTGACAATGGCGGTGAATATGTATCCAATCTATTTGATGACTTCTGTAAGGATCAAGGTATTCATCATGAGTTTATAGTTCCTTATTCTTGTAATATTTCCGATTCCTAACCCGCAAACTTCATAAGAACCTCCTCTTGGTAGGAGGCCAAAAGGATAATTGTTGGAATTATGGTAATTTTTGTTTCAAAATTATCCCCTCTCCCTAGTCGACGGTCATGTTGGAGGAGAGGGAGAGTGGCGTGGATGATTAAGCTCCTCGCTGGAGCTCGTGCAAGGGGGATATGCCATGCACTATGGCCACGTGGCGCCGGGAAGGTCCCCTCCCCTCACCTATAAAAGCCTTGTGGGAGGGAGTGAAGAGGGAAGAGCCACAATGCTGCACTGCTGCCACATAAGAATTAGGAAGTAGCATCGTCTCTCTGTGTGCACTGTGAGGCTGAAGAAGACCGAGGAGGGCCATCACGTTGCAGTTTGAGGACTGGAAGAGAGGTCGTAAGGCTTACCATGAGAGAGGAGGCAGCGTGACGCTGACTGAGAAGGAGAGTGGGAGGAGAATCGACGCCAAGAAGAAGAAGCTGCCGCTGAATTCCGCCATGGCCTCATCTCGGCCCTGCCTGCCAACATGCCGCCAGTCGAACTCATCCCCCTTTCTCCACATAGCTTCTTCATGCCATGTATCAAAGCTCAGAAGCTTCCAAGAAGCTTCTTGGAAGCTTCTAAGGGGAGGGATCTAAGCCCCCTTTCTTATTGCCTTTACAAAGAGGGTTTTTATAACCCCAGCCCCGGGATTTAATCCCTTTACAGGTGATCCTTACACCCCTTTTCCCCCTTCTTTCCACCAAGTCCATTTTAAAACCCCCTTCCCATGGGTTCCATATAAGTCCCTTTTTGGCCATTTTTAACCCCAGGTTTCTTAAAACACCTTTCTGTGAAATTCCTACCCAAGTCCCCTTTCTCTTCGAAATTTCCACCTTAGCCCCTTCTTCTTGCAATTCCTACCCAAGTCCCCTTAAAGTTTGACTTATCCCAGTAATTAAATCCTTGTTCCCCCCCTTTAGCATTTCACAAAGCCCATCTAAAACTACCTTCCTTGGGCTTTTCATAGGCCTTATCAAGCGGGTTTTATTACCCCCAAGGTTTTAAGCACCTTTTTTTTTCCTTGCCTTCCCTTTTAAATTCCATCATAGGCCGGGTTCTTTTCTTCTTTTAAAAAAAAAAAACCCTTACCACATAAGCCTTTTAAAACCATTTCATGGAGGAAGCCTATACAGCCTTCTAAAGCCGATTCCGAGAAACCGTGCAAGCGGTCACAAAGGGAGTTTCCCGTTCGAAGGAGACGGGCCAAGATCCTAAGTCCGCGACCAATGCGAGAAGTTCAAAGCCACGATGGCTCCTAAGAAGGCACAAGGCGCAACCGCAGGAGGATCATGTCCTAACATCCATGTGGATATTTCACCACAAGTCCAGGTTTTTCTTCCTAATTTTGATTAACGTCATAATATTTCAATTGTGCATGGATCATTTATGGAATTAGGATGCATTTTTAAAATTGAAATACCTTGACTAAATTAATAGAAATAAGTTCGATCAAGGAATTGGTCATTTGTATTAAACGAATGAAAAAGAAGAGCATAAGACCTTTAAGCATTCCTAGAAAGTGGTTATTATGCATTGCAAAGTAACGAACTCAGATTAACTAATGCCCATCTTTATAAAATTGAAATTACTGATGTACACTTTCGATTATGCATGGGAAATAATTAATCATATGTCGCATTATTAGGCATCTTTCCTTTGAAATGATTCATTAAAAGAAGGTCGCTAATAATCCGTAGGAATTTACAAGGCATGGAAATGGGTCTTAAAACTGCGTAAAGTAGATTAAAATCTAGTCAATTGGCTTAAATCTCAATCAACTACGTAAATAGTTATGAAAGGTTGTACAATGCTTATTCCACTCGCTAAAAAGATGAAACTCGGTTTGAATTGGAACCCTAGGACCGACAAGGTCGGCCTAGTGCAATCAGGAATGGATTAGATATGAAGACACCCTAACCCTATTTCCTATTATTCATGATTTCATGATTAGAAGACGACATTCGATGGGTAAAATAGTCCCATGGATTAGATGTGACACGTGCAACAAGTTGCAAAGTTGCATGACCTTGTGGGTTGACCACAAGGGAATGGCCAATTCCTCGAAATGAGATTGGCAGATTCTTGCGCAAGTTTATCTTGCAAGAGAATGAGTGGTCATCCTGATATAGCCCCTTTCTTGGGAAAGGTGACCAAGATAAGTGGATTAGATAATTGCTTGGAAGCAAAAGACGAATCAGTAAATTGGAATAACATATTTACTGCTAATAGAACTTAAGGTATTGGTTAAGCTGGGTTAATAGGGTACGGCCCTAACCCAAGGATATAATGGTTAACAAACAAACTCTTGGGAATCTTGCCAAGTCGCAATTGATCCCGGATCCATGACCTTGTGGGTTGACCACAAGGGAATGGCCAATTCCTCGAAATGAGATTGGCAGATTCTTGCGCAAGTTTATCTTGCAAGAGAATGAGTGGTCATCCTGATATAGCCCCTTTCTTGGGAAAGGTGACCAAGATAAGTGGATTAGATAATTGCTTGGAAGCAAAAGACGAATCAGTAAATTGGAATAACATATTTACTGCTAATAGAACTTAAGGTATTGGTTAAGCTGGGTTAATAGGGTACGGCCCTAACCCAAGGATATAAGGGTTAACAAACAAACTCTTGGGAATCTTGCCAAGTCGCAATTGATCCCGGATCGAGTGCTGGATGCATTCGGAGAGAAGGATTCACTCCTTAGCTGTTGGCCAAATAAACGACCACTGGAAATGATTGTGCCTGTAAGAGTTTAGAAAGCACTGTTTGCATTGTTTACTCAAGGAACTAAAGGGATAAAAAGATATCTAATGCTTCAGGTTTAAGGCCTGAAGGGAGAGATAGCTTCAGTTACCCCCGACTGCCTGCCTGACCCTAATCAAGGGGGTTGTTGACCGCGCCGGGAACGTGGACCGAACCCGCCGCGAGAGGTCTCTCCGTTGAGCTCTACTTGGAGCAGGAGGACGCTTGGGTGCCAGGGGGGCTCTGGCCATAAATCCCTCGTGTTCCGGGACCTGCACAAGAGGCTAACATGACTCGGGATTGGATCTCGAGGCCCGCATACTAGTTTACGGGTGGAAGCTTGGAATAGTGATCCCTGTGGATTACTGGATAGTCTTCGGGCGGATTATGGACAAGCCTACGGGTGGAACTCCTTGTATTTCAAAGATAAAATGATGAAATGATAATAAAGAATTTGTTTAATATTATTTTTCTATGTCACGTGATAAGATTACGTGAAGAAACCAGTGCTTAACGGATTAATTAAAGAAGCTGACTGTTACATGTCAAAATTAATGTGTTAGATAATTACATAACTAAAACAAACCGAGGAAAGTGTGGAGGATAGGCCATAGGTCCGTCCTACGGTTGGGTGTTCTTGGTTAGCCGGGAACTTTTCTCAAAATCTCGAAGAACAGCTGAATGATCGTCAAAGAAAATGAATAATGAAAGCAATAACCTAGAGTTATGTCTTAACCGATTTACGATGTTTTAGGGGAACGGAATGGGACTATGTCTTATGGCAGAGAGGTTGAGCTTTGCATCCCCCTCGTTTCCCATTCTCCTTGAACCAAGTGCAGCGTAAATCTGCTTCGGATCTGGCGTTTCTGCATAAAGTAGTACGCTTGGGTTTGATGCTAGTTGCTGTTAGATAATGGCCAATCAGGATAACCGTAATTCCGGTCGATCGTAAGTGGGAACGGCCAGGATACTTCCGCTACGTGGCAGACACGGAAAGACCTAGATTGCAAATCCCCTAACATTCCATGGGAGTGCCGGGCGGAGCTTTCTAGACATCCTTTCCGATGGACTGCTAAGACGTGTCCTGGATGATTGTAGTGGACACGTTACAGTTGGTATCAGAGCGAACCAACAAAGGACTTGTTTTTAAAATTTTAATAAGAAGAAGTAAAGCAAATGTTACTGTCCCAAACATTTCCTTACTTTCAATGCTGTCTTGCAAAATTATGAAGCATGGAACAGGTTCTTAGTGTTCCGAGTCATGTTTATGACCGCGATGCATTCCACGGATTATCGACAAAGGGTTGAGATGATGCCATCCTAGACCGCATTTACAATCTATCGCCTGTGTACGTGGAACGGAGATGGATGGGTGTTTCAGGGATCTATTACATAGCTGCCCATCGACCTGCGTACCTTCAAATTAACTTAAAGAGAATCAAGTGGGTGGAGGATTTGAAGATCGTGAAGTTGTTCGTCTTTGTTGAGGCTCACGCAAACGCGACCCTACAGGTCAGGGGTCGAAGGGTTAACCAAAATAAGTATGTGTACGGGGAAGTGATTCAAAGAATCCCTGTCGACCGAATCAAGGTTTTGGGACGTCATGAGAAGAATGGATATCAAAGGAAAAGATACCCTAATCTTCCAATGAACTATCGATTCCTGAAAATCGATGACCCCAATCCGTACTACTACTCAGTTCCTGTAGTTGAATGCAACAATATCTTATTCTCCTCGAATTAATGTACCAACTTGTTCCATCGCCCCAAGAAATAATTGTACCTCGAAAGGGCTATGCTCATATGAATGGAATAAAACTTTTTTTAAATCAACGATTGTCTTGACTGTGAATATTGATAAATAAGTAAAGTGATTTGGTCACTTGGCTAAAGGAATACGCGGACGTAGTTCCTGAAGAGTTAACAGAACTCCCGCTTCAAAGAGAAGTAGATCATGAGATCAAGCTAGTAATAGGAGCTGCGCCAATTGCGAAGAGACCCTATAGAATGTCTATACCAGAAGCAATTGAGCTGAAGGAACAACTCAAGCAACTGCTAGATCAGGGCTACATCCGTCCTAGCAGTTCACCATGGGAAGCACCAGTACTGTTCCAGAAAAAGAAAGATGGAACACTTCGACTATGTATTGATTATAGAAGGTTGAATCAATCAACAGTCAAGAACAAATATCATATTCCTAGAATAGATGCTCTTCTTGATAGTCTTCAAGGTGCCAAGATCTTCTCCAAGATTATCTTAGGTCTGGTTACTATCAGATAAGAATCAAGGAAGAAGATATCCCAAAGACGACCTTCAACACTAGATATGGACACTTTGAGTTCTAGTTATGTCATTAGGGCTTACGAATAGGCCTGCCACCTTCAATAGGTTAATGCAAGATATCTTTAGACCATATCTTGATAACTTCATGCCGTCTTCTTTGATGACACTCTAGTCTATTCCAAACACGAAGGAGATCATGAACCCCAACTTCGGATTTTCCTTGAGACAAGGAGGTCACACAAGCTGTATGCTAAGATGACGAAATATGCATTCCTCAAACATCAGATTGGTTATCTGGGATTTGTCATATCAGCAGAAGGAATCTCAGTGGAGCTGGCCTAAGTCAGAAATGTTCTAGGATGGCCAAATACCAACAACTGTCAAAGAAATACACAGCTTTCTTGGATTGACAAGATGGTATAGGGTCTTCATCAAAAACTATGCTTTGATTGCAGCACCTTTGACAGACTTACTGAAGAAGCAAACGTCCATTGCATGGTAAACTGCCGAACAAACTAGCTTTGATAGGTTGAAGCAGTGTTTGGTATCAGCACCGATCCTAAAACTTCTTTACCACAGTAAGGAGTTTGAGGTAGTAGCTGATACTATCATGCTTGCCTTAGGATGTGTGCTCATGTAGGAAAGTCATCCTATAGCATAATCTTCAAGAAACTGAAGAGCCATGAGAAGAATTATGCTACCCATGATCTTGAACTTTTAGTTGTCAAGCTTGGAGACACTACCTGTTGGGTAACAAGTTTACACTAGTGACTGATCATAAAAGTCTCAAGCGGAACTTTACCTAGAACAAGCTCAACATGAGGCAATGTCAGTGGATTGAAGTGCTGGAGGAGTATGACCTTGAGATCAAGTACTGACCTGGAAAGGAGAATGTAGTTGCTGATGCACTCAGTCGCAAGGCATTCCTTAATTCACTAATCTTGCAAAATCCATCAATAGCTAGATCTCTAGCTAGAAAGGTGTCCATGCCAAACAACCCAATACTTGAGATAGCTAGAGAATAAGCATGCCATGATCCAGCCTATCAAAAGATGCTAAGGGAAATCTCTATCAAGGACCAGGAACAAAAGCTACAGGCTAAGTATCATGAATTCTCTGTCAATAGTGGACTTGTCTACTATATAATGAGAGCATGTATACTGGCAAGCGAGTCACTTAAGCAGAAGATATTGTGCAAAGCTCATGATTCCCCTTTCTTAGGACATCTTGGCTATACCAAGACTCTCAATGCAGTTAGGAAGAGCTACTATTGGGAGAGTCTTAAAGGTGGCATTTTCAAGTATGTCACTGAGTGTTTGTCTTGTCAACGTATTAAAATCAAACATGTCAAGATGCCAATGAAGTTGCAACCACTCGACATTCCCCAAATGAAATGGAAATTCATTAGTATGGACTTTGTTGTTGGCCTACCCCAAGTTCAGGGAGGATACCACTCCATCATGGTTGTGGTTGACATGCTGACTAAGGTTGCATACCTTATTCTGGTAAAGACAAACTATAAAGCCTCAGACATTGCAAGGTTGTTTATCAAGGAGATATTCAAGCTACATGGGCTACCCAGAAGAATCATTAGTGGTCGTGACCTTCTCTTCACATCACACTTCTGGAGAGCTATCTTCGAAGCCATTGGGACTCAACTCAGTTTTAGCACAGCTTACTATCCCCAAACTAATGGCCAAACAGAGCAAGTCAATCAAGTCATTGAGGATATGCTAAGGGCACACTGCTGTCGTGAGCCAAAAAGGTGGATTCAGTACTTGCCTTTGATTGAATTTGCCTACAATGCTTTTTACCAACAAAGCATTCAAATCACCCCTTTTCAAGCATTGTATGGTCATGTGTGTCGAAGTCCCCTAAACTTCTCAGATCCAACCTTGAGGGTTGAAGCTTCAAGGCAGATATTGGAGAAGATGGATGACCAAGTAAAGTCAATAAGACAGGACATCGAAGCTGCAAAGGATAGACAGAAGGCATATGCAGATTTGAAGTGTCAAGATAGAATATTTGAGGAAGGAGACATGGTCTTCATTCACGTATTCCCAAAGAAGAGTTCTCTATCCTTAGGAGATTGCAAGAAGCTAAGTCCAAGGTATTGTGGACCATACAAGATCCTCAAGTGCTTAGGACCTAATGTGTATAGGCTGCAACTCCCTGAGAACCTAAGGGTTCATAATGTATTTCATATCAGTCTATTGAAGAAGTATATACCTAATCCTAACCATGTACTTGATGATCAACAAGTTGTAATGCCTAGTCAAGGATTCCTTGAACTATGGCATGACAGGATCTTAGATGTTAGGGAGAGACAATTGAGATCCAGAATCTTGAGAGAATGCCTCGTCCAACGGAGAGATTATCTTGAAGAGAATGCCACTTGGGTAGATGGAAGCACTCTCAACCATCAATATCCCTAGTTTATCTCGAGATGAGGACATCTTGATTCCTCCAAAGGGGAGAGAATGTAATATTTCCAATTCCTAACCCGCATTCTTCATAAGAACCTCCTCTTGGTAGGAGGCCAAAAGGATAATTGTTGGAATTATGGTAATTTTTGTTTCAAAATTATCCCCTCTCCCCAGCTGATGGTCATGAAGGAGGAGAGGGAGAGTGGCGTGGATGATAAGCTCCTCGCTGGAGCTCGTGCAAGGGGGATATGCCATGCACTATGGCCGCGTGGCGCCGGGAAGGTCCCCTCCCCTCACCTATAAAAGCCTTGTGGGGGGGAGTGAAGAGGGAAGAGCCACAATGCTGCAGTGCTACCACATAAGAATTAGGAAGTAGCATCGTCTCTCTATGTGCACTGTGAGGCTGAAGAAGACTCAGGAGGGCCATCACGTTGCAGTTTGAGGACTGGAAGAGAGGTCGTAAGGCTTACCATGAGAGAGGAGGCAGCGTGACGCTGACTGAGAAGGAGAGTGGGAGGAGAATCGACGCCGTGAAGAAGAAGCTGCCGCTGAATTCCGCCATGGCCTCATCTCGGCCCTGCCTGCCAACACGCCGCCAGTCGAACTCATCCCCCTTTCTCCACGTAACTTCTCCATGCCATGTATCAAAGCTCAAGAAGCTTCCAAGAAGCTTCTTGGAAGCTTCTAAGGGGAGGGATCTAAGCCCCCTTTCTTATTGCCTTTACAAAAAAGGTTTTTATAACCCCAGCCCCTAGATTTAACCCCTTTACAGGTGATCCTTACACCCCTTTTTCCCCTTCTTTCCACCAAGTCCATTTTAAAACCCCCTTCCCATGGGTTCCATATAAGTCCCTTTTTGGCCATTTTTAACCCCAAGTTTCTTAAAACACCTTTCTGTGAAATTCCTACCTAAGTCCCCTTTCTCTTCAAAATTTCCACCTTAGCCTCTTCTTCTTGCAATTCCTATCCAAGTCCCCTTAAAGTTTGACTTATCCCAGTAATTAAATCCTTGTTCCCCCCTTTTAGCATTTCACAAAGCCCATCTAAAACTACCTTCCTTGGGCTTTTCATAGGCATTATCAAGCGGGTTTTATTACCCCCAAGGTTTTAAGCACCTTTTTTTTCCTTGCCTTCCCTTTTAAATTCCATCATAAGCCGGGTTCTTTTCTTCTATTTAAAAAAAAAAAACCCTTCCCACATAAGCCTTTTAAAACCATTTCATGGAGGAAGCCTATACAGCCTTCGAAAGCCAATTCTGAGAAACCCTGCAAACGGTCACAAAGGGAGTTTCGCGTTCGAAGGAGACGGGCCAAGATCATAAGTCTGCGACCAATGCGAGAAGGTCAAAGTCACGATGGCTCCTAAGAAGCCACAAGGCACAACCGCACGAGGATCATCTCCTAACATCCATGTGGACATTTCACCACAAGTCCAGGTTTTTCTTCCTAATTTTGATTAACGTCATAATATTTCAATTGTGGATGTATCATTTATGGAATTAGGATGCATTTTTTTAAATTGAAATACCTTGACTAAATTAAAAGAAATAACTTCGATCAAGGAAGTGGTCATTTGTATTAAACGAATGAAAAAGAAGAGCATAAGACCTTTAAGCATTCCTGGCAAGTGGTTATTATGCATTGCAAAGTAACGAACTCAAATCAACTAATGCCCATCTTTATAAAATTGAAATTACTGATGTACACTTTCGATTATGCATGGGAAAGAATTAATCATATGTCGCATTATTAGGCATCTTTCCTTTGAAATGATTCATTAAAAGAAGGTCGTTAATAATCCGTAGGAATTTACAAGGCATGGAAATGGTTCTTAAAACTACGTAAAGTAGATTAAAATCTAGTCAATTGGCTTAAATCTCAATCAACTACATAAATAGTTACGAAAGGTTGTACAATGCTTATTCCCCTCGCTAAAAAGATGAAACTCGGTTTGAATTGGAAGCCTAGGACCGACAAGGTCGGCCTAGTGCAATCCGAAATGGATTAGATATGAAGACACCCTAACCCTATTTCCTATTATTCATGATTTCGTGATTAGAAGACGACATTCGATGGGTAAAATAGTCCCATGGATTAGATGCGACACGTGCAACAAGTTGCAAAGTTGCATGACCTTGTGGGTTGACCACAAGGGAATGGCCAATTCCTCGAAATGAGATTGGCAGATTCTTGCGCAAGTTTATCTTGCAAGAGAATGAGTGGTCATCCTGATACAGCCCCTTTCTTGGGAAAGGTGACCAAGATAAGTGGATTAGATAATTTCTTGGATGTCAAGAATCGCGTGGTGGAGGGGGTTGCTCAAGATGCTACGCCGAACACACACAGAATGCACAAGGAGAAGCTCACTCAAGAGACAAGAAGAGAGATGGAGGCCAAAACGTTTTCTTACTGATTTCTTCTTCTTCTTCCACACACTTTACAATGTACACAAAATATAGATAAGATGCAACATAAAGGAAAGTGGCCTACTAAGTCAAACAATGCATAACCGACTACACTAGTCGACTGGCGCTATAACTATGCCAGCTGTAAATAGGTGTAACAACCTTAATATAATAAGTAATGAGTCAGTGGCCATGTGAGAAGCATAATGACCACGGACATGCTAAGTGTAGACGTGTGGACCCATCTAACCAGGCCGTCCATCATCAATGTCCGCATGTGTTGAGCTTGTCATCTCAACACTCCCCCTCAAGCTCAATTGCATCTCTGCAACTCCAAGTAAGCTTCGAAACTTTTGAAGCTTCTCTGTACCCAATGCCTTCGTGAAGATGTCAGCTATCTGATCCTGTGTGCTAACATACACCAAGTCAATCTCACCTGCTAGTACCTTCTCTCTCACAAAGTTGTAGTGTACCGTGTACCTCAATATGTTTTGTCCTGGCATGGAACACAGGGTTCCTAGCCAACTGTATACTGCTCATGTTGTCACAATAAATGACAACTGGACCTTCCACCTGGACATCCAAATCAGCCAATAGCTTTTGCAGCCATACTACCTCACATGCTACAATAGCAGTACCTCTATACTCAGCCTCTGTACTCGACAAAGCAACTGTAGATTGCTTTTTGTTGCTCCATGCAACTGTTGCACTACCAAGAGAGAACATGTATCCGTTGGTAGATCTTCTATCAGACATACTACCAGCCCAATCTGCATCTGTGTATCCAAATACCTATACATCTGTACCTGCCTCATAGAAAAGTCCATAATGTAATGTGGACTTCACATATCTCAATATGCGTCTGACTGCATCCAAATGTGGCTTTCTAGGTACTTGCATAAACTGACTCACAAGACCAACAACGTAGCTCAAGTCTTGCCTTGTAATGGTCATGTAGATCAAACTCCCCACTATCCTCCTGAACATAGTAGGGTCTTCTTTCTCATCCCCAACATCAGCACTCAGCTTTACATTCTGCTCCAATGGAACTGAAAGTGGTTTGCATGCAGTCATACCATACTTGGACAATATATCCAAGCCATACTATCTTTGGGATAGCCATATACCATCATCACATCTGATCACCTCAATGCCAAGGAAGTACCTTAGCTCACCTAAATCCTTCATCTCAAACTTCATCTTCAAACAACCCTTGACTTTAGCAATTCCACTATCACTATCACCTGTAATAATCAAGTCATCCACATAGATGACTATGATGACCAAACCTGCATCTCCCTTTCTCACATAAAGTGAGTGATTAGCATCAGAAACATAAAAGCCAATATTGACAAGATACTCTTTAATCTTGTCAGACCATGCTCTAGGTGCTTGCTTGAGCCCATAGAGTGCCTTCTTCAACCTGCACACATACGTGGGATGCTCTAAATCTTCATAACCTGATGGCTGATCCATATACACTTCTTCCTGCAAATCACCATGCAAGAAAGCATTCTTTACATCCATTTGCTGCAACCTCCAACCTTTGGCTGCTGCCAAAGCAATCACACATCTGACAGTTGCCATCCTAGCAACTGGACTGAAGGTTTCATCATAATCTATGCCATATGTCTGGGCATAGCCTTTTGCAACCAGCCTAGCTTTGTACCTACTAATAGAACCATCTGCATTGTGCTTAATCTTATAAACCCACTTACATCCAATAGCTTTCTTTTCCTTCGGCAATGATACTAGATCCCAAGTCTTATTGGCCTCTAATGCAGCCATCTCCTCATCCATTGCTGCATCCCAATGAGCATGACCAACAGCCTCCTCAAAACATGTGGGCTCAACATCCTCAACTAGTTTCACCATATAAGCATAATGGTGAGCTGCATAACCTTCAAAACCAAATCTTTTAATAGGGTATCTCACCCTGCTAGACCTGCGTACCATTGGATCACTCAATGGAGTCTTTGCATTAACACGTGCTCTCTGCACACCTGGAGTCCTCACTGAAGGAATGCCAAGCTCATCATCCAAGTCTCTGTGCCACTGGAGTCTCCATCAAGAACTGCATCAATGCCTTCTGACACTTTATTCTTTCCTTTGTCTTTACCTGTAGTGCTACTAGATGCACCTGAAGATGTAGAGGTACTCCTTAGTCTCCCAGACCAAGGACTACTAGGTGATGTCTCTGGTCCGCTAAGAGTTCATGATTCTTGCTTTTCAGCCTGCACATGAGTGTCATGATCATCATCATCATCCAATGCATCACCACTAGATGCATATCAACTGCTCATTTCATCAAAGATGACATCCCTGCTCACTCTGAACTTACATGTAACAGGGTTGTAACAACGATACTCTTTCTGCTCTAAAGAGTATCCAATAAAGACACGCTTTTCAGCCTTTGGATCCAGTTTCTTCCGCAAATCATCTGGCACATGAACATACGCAATGCAGCCAAATACTTTCAAGTGTGAAACATCAGGCTTCTTACCTGTAAAACATTCTTCGGGGGTCATACCATGAACTGCAGCTGTGGGAGTTCTATTCATAATATAAACAGCAGTATGAACAGCCTCAGACCAAAAATGCTTAGGCATATTCTTTTTAGCCATCAAGGCGCGTGCAACTTCTGCAATATGCCTGTTTTTCCTTTCTGCAACCCCATTTTGCTGTGGGGTATACCTGCATGTGAACTGTCTCTTTATCCCATGTGAACTCATTGGAGAGATACTCTCCCCCTCCATCTGACCTCAAGCACTTTACTTTCAAGCCTGTTTCTCTTTCAACTGCAGCCTTGAAAGTTCTAAAGTGCTCAAAAGCTTCACTCTTTTCCTTCATAAAATATACCCACAGCTTTCTAGAACAATCATCAATGAATGTGACGAAGTATGAACTACCTCCAAGAGATACATTTTGTGTAGGCCCCCAAATGTCTGTATGCACAACATCAAGGATATTTCTGCTTACATCTCTGTCATGTGAAAAGGGTTGTCTTGCCTGCTTACCAAACTGACATGCTTCACATACCTTCTGAAATTCTGCAACTTTAAATGTAGGCAACCCTGTAACCAACCCTTTGGACTGCATTAATTTCAGCCTTTGTACATTTACATGTCCAATGCGTTTGTGCCAAATTTCAATGTCTGCAACAACACCTTTTCCTTTGGCATACATAGCAGCATTCATAGTAGGAATTCCAGCATCTAGAGTGAACATATGTCCAACTCTACTTCCCTTTGCTACCAACTTGCACTTGTCATTGAAGTCTTCTACAAAGCAGCCCTTTGCATTAAATCTGACTTGCAGCCCTTGCTCTACCATTTGACCGACTGACACCAAGTTCTTTGTAATAGATGGCACATGTAATACATCTGAAAGACTCTTTGTCTTACCATCATGCAAGGACAAGGGAACTTTTCCAATGTGTGAAATTGGGTGGCATGAGTCATCACTCGTTTGCACATAACCTGCATTTTGCAAATCCTGCATCTCTCCAAACCATTCTGCATGGCTGGTCATATGATTGGATGCACCTAAATCAACATAAACATCTTCATGTGTTCCCTTTCCTGTAACAGCATTCAGCATATGCTGCATAACGAACAAACGTTCATTTTTGTCTTCATTCTGTCGTGAAGACGATGCATAGTTTCCTTAC